>NC_056731.1:1288119089-1288304089 GCF_019279795.1 Protopterus annectens | reverse complement strand
ATGGATCTACTTCACATGGTCACATTTCAGAATGTCAAAGACCTTATGCCCGAGACCATATGATTGACATTCGAAATGTCGACCATGGAATAAAAAAAAAACACAACAAAATCATACCTTCACGCTTCAGGAATATATCCTTTTCCCTGGGGATTGTGCGATCTTAGAGTTAGAATATACAATGCTTTTTTGTGCTTTTTTCTTTTTAAATTTTGCATGCAGAGTAGAATGCCAAAGTGCATAATGTTAATAATTTTTTTTGACATTATGCATATCGATATAAATGGTATTCGATCAATTTAAGTTATTCCATATATATATATATATATATATATATATATATATATATATATATATATATATATGGGTCTAGGACTATTCACTGAAAGCACATTTCACTGAAACACATTTGACTGTGCACAATTCACTGAAAGCTCAAGTCACTGAAAACACAATTTACTGAAACACATTTCACTGAAAGTTATATATGGCCTTTTCCCCACTGTAGTGAAGTTCACTCTTCCAGGCAGAAAAAAACAGGTATAACCAAATCTAAATTAAGGTTACCCATACTGAAGTAGATTTTACAGCCTGTGCTCCTACTTGCTCTCTGTTCTTTCTTATCTCTATTTCCCACACAGATGTGAAAAACAGCTTGTATTCTTTCAGAAAATATTAACTTTTACACCTAGGAAAAGGTGCACTGGCTACCTTTAAATAAAAATACATTATGCGCTGTTTTAAAATATTGGGGCTATTGGGGAGTCTACAATCTTTTATTTACTTCCCAAAATTTCAAATTTTATTTTTCACTGAACTGCTTGCTATTGTCCCTTTACATTTTGCATTTCCCTCAGCAAAGAATGCTCAGAACTCGCAGCATTAATTGCTTATGCCTAAAAAAATATTAGTTGCTTATACCAGGGGGCAGCTTGCCTCCATGTAAAGATAGTCAGCAATGAGGAAAACAGAACAGCTTACAACTTTGCAGATGCATGAAGGAACCTTTGTAAATTTCATTCAGAACAGAATGTACAAAGTTCCCCTGGCCATCTGTTTTCAGCTGCAGACTTCTTGTATCTCACTGATACCATTTGTTAATGGGAAAAAGGAAGCTAATATCTTTAAAAATGGAAGAACATTAGCATGCTGCATGGCTTTCATCATTTTGTCTTATTTTCAAGCCTATTTTCTTACAAAAAATGATTTTCATCTTAAGCCAATCACATTAATCCAGACATTCACCCTTGTAAAAAAAACAAAGTAAATTATTATCTTAAGTCTGCATATAGTATAATCAGGCCACTTTTACACTCCACTGCATCCCAGCAGCCCAATATCACAACATTATATTAACTTAAAATTAATTCTGTCCAATCTTTTTTCTCATGTTATAGTCTAAAGCCTACAACTCTTACATAAAAGTACTTGTTTACTTTAATATCTTTAACACATAAAACAATCACTGAAATGACTCTAACCATATTTAAAATACTCCTGACTGCACACTACACAAAACTGCTTTACAATATAACATGCAATTTAAATCATGAAGGTTTTATATAAATACAAATCAGAACAAAATTGTTTTACTTATAGTTACTTCATTTTTTTTTTTACCTTTAATGACATAATGTGGGGTATATGCTTTAAAGCCCAGCCACAAGTTTAAAAACATCAACAAAAGTCCAAGCTTTTCTAAGCCACTTTTTTGTCAAAGCCATATTTCACAAATGTGATCAATGTTGCTGGTCTTCTTCTTGGTTCAAGTCCAAAGTAATTCTTTTTTCATTTAAATTCTTTATTAGAATTTAACATGTAGTAAACATAAGAATTGAACAATGATGATATGACATGATACTAAAGTTAATAAACTTGCTTATATACTAATCAAAAAACAGCTACCACCAAAAGTAGGTCTCCAGGTCCAAAAAATCAAAAGAGTCCAGAAGCATACAAGCCAAAGAAGGACCAGGAGTAGGCTGTAGATTCCAGTATAAAGATTATTTATTGTAGAACAGACCACAGAATAAAAAACATGAGCGCTTTCGTAGGTATGTACCCTTCTTCATCAGATGTAAATATGTTGCATCTTAATATTCATTTTGTACTCTGAGAGCACTAGTCACATGCTATTAAATAATCACATGACCCAAATATTTAAAGCCATACATACATATATACCTTATACATAATTGTAATCACTCTCTTATAAAAAATAGCTACACCAATGCTGTAAAGGTGGTCTAGGAATCTGAATATATGTTAAGAGGTCCTTTCAGTAAATACATCTCTTTTTTCAGAAGGTTTGTAGATGACCTTTTTATTGTGTGGAGTGGAACTACGCAACAGTTAACTGAATTTATTAAGTATGTTCATGAAAGCACTGAATTTTTAAAGTTCAAGTTTACATACTCTGACAAGGTCATAAAAATTTTTTGGATGTGGCAGTTTTCATAGATGAGAAGAATAGTACACGAAACAATACAGGAAACCATGTCATGTCAATAGTTTACTATCATATGACAGTATGCACCCCCCATATATTGTTAAGAGTGTGGTAAGGAACCGGGCTTTTAGAGCCTCTAGACTCAATGGGAGGAAGTCTGACTTCTTCAGATGTCCTGAAGGTATTACCAAGGAATTGATGGAGAGGGGCTATCATGGCCAGATGGTGAAGAATAATGTAGAGGAGGTAACCAGAATCAGAGATTCAGTGGCACAACCATATTTCTCTAAGAGGCAGGTCACTAGGAAAGCTAGCAACACTAGTAATAAAGGGATGCTCAGGATGCCATTATATTATTCGTCTGATATACAGACCTACATGGGCATAGTTAGGAAACATTGAGGAATTCTGACGTCTGACAAGGGTGTCAGTAACATTATAGAACAACAACCTCGATTTTTGTTCAGGAATGAGCTTTCCCTTAAAAGAAAGTTATGTTTCCCAAGGGGTAAGGATAATGCCTTAGAAAATGGAGGTTTGACTATGTGTAGGCATTGTAATTTGTGTAGTTACTTGGACATTAGTACCAAGTTTATGCATCTAGATGAAAAAAGACAGTATAATTTCAATGTTTCTGCTTCATGCAACACCAAACATGTAGTGTATCTTGCCTATTGTTTGAAATGTTTGAAATTTTATGTTGGTAAAACTGACAGAGTGTTTAAAGATCGGATCAGGGAACATATGTACCACATTAATAGAAAGGACAGAGTAAGTGCACTATCTAAACATGTTAGTGAGAGTGACAATGAACATATTTTTTAATTTCTTGTAATAGGGAGGGTGTATGAAAGTGTCCGCAATAAGACAGAGGCTTTGGAAGCCAAATGGATTGTAAGGCTTAAGGCAGATAGTGGACATGGCCTGAATGACTATGTACCCCTGAAGCCCATATTAAAGAAAAGGCCCCTCTTTAGATGAATTTTATGTGAGCATTTCTTGCATTTATTCTTATTAGAAAAGTCAGTTTTTTATATATGTACTTTTTATATATGCGTTCTTTATATGAAGTTTTTATATATGTATTTTTGTATGAAATTATTTTGAATACATTGCTGCTATTTTTTATAAGAGATTGATTACAATTATATATAAAGTATACCGAGCAGCGTATGGCATCTGTTTGAGTCCCTTAATCCTCTTTGTGAGGTACTTTTGGGGTCTTTCAAGTTGCTGCAGGTGTTGGGTTAGGTACATCCCAAATGGGGTATTGTATTCTATTATGGGCCTGATGAGGGATGAATAAAGGGGTACGATGACCTCCCTTGATCTAGATGTGAACCCTTTCATGATAAGGTGGGCTATATAGAAGGTCCTTCTAACCACTTTGGCAATGTGGTTGTCAAAGGAGAGATTACTATCAACTTGGGTGCCCAGATCCCTAATTACGTCTTCCATACTTAATGGATTACCACCTATGTGGTAATTTGTGGGCACTTTGTTTTTGCCAAAGGGTATGACTATACACTTTTTAGCGTTTAGCTTCAGGCCATGGCTCTGGAACCATTTGTCCTTATCTGTGAGACCCTTTTGGAGGATGCTTTTATCAGCTGGAGAGTCAATTATGGCACCCAGTTTGCAGTCATCTGCAAACTTGGTCAGCCACAGTCCTCCCATGTTAGCCTGTACCTCAGAAAAATATATACTGAATAAGAGAGGTCCCAGGACTGAGCCTTGTGGGACGCTACTTGTAACTGGTTTTGAGTCTGACATGACTCCAGCAATCCTGACCATGTGGGTTCTGTCTTTGAGCCAGTTTGCAACCCATCTTGTGACGTAGGGGTTTATATTTATGCTGGAGAGCTTATCTATGATGCCCGAGTGGGGTATTGTGTTGAAGGCTTTTGCGAGGTCAAGGTAGGCTGTGTGGACTACCTTCCCTTCATCTATGGCCTTGGTGACTCTTTCAAAGAAATCGACCAGGTTTAAGAGGCAGGATCTGCCCTTGACAAAGCCGAATTGGGTAGGATCCAGTGTCTGTAGGTCCCCAATGTCATTGTTAATGAGTTCCATGATGATCCTCTCCATAGTTTTGCAGACCAGACTAGTCAGGCTTATGGGGCGATAGTTTCCAGGGTCTGTAGAGGCACCACCTTTGTGGAGTGGGACCACTGTTGCTGTATGCCATTCTTTGGGTACATATCCTGTAGTAAGGCTGAGGTTGAACAGCAGCTTTACGTGAGGGTTTAGTTCTTCTTGTAGTTCATGTAGGACACAACCCGGGATACCATCTGGTCCCATTGATGCTGTGTTTTTTGCTTTGGAGAGGGCGGCTTTCACCTGAGCATCTGAGATGTTTGGGAGGCAGCACTCTGCTGGGATAGTTATTTGCCCTTTTGGTGGGGAGAAGTTTGCACTGAACCTGTCTGCCAGGATGTTAGCAATATCTGTGGGTTCAGTGTATTTTTTGTCATTTTGGATTAACTCTGAGCATATCTGGGAGATGCCTCCCAAGTTCCTAACATAACTAAAGAAAGCCTTGTGATTATCTTTAGTATCCTGTGCTATTTTTTTCTAAAAAGCTGGCCTTGGAGGATTTTATGAGGGATCGTAGTTTTTTGCTAGTACTGATCAAAGATGCCTTCCCTTTTTGGGACTTTGCTCTATCATGTAGTAGCTTCCTCCTTCTATTGTACAGCCTATTTATGGCTGGGGTCCACCAGACTGGATGCCTGCTTTTGGAAGATTGCGTCTTGGTTTTGTTTGGGATAGCATGATCCATGCATTCCTGGAGGTGTCCACAGAATGCGTTTATAAAGGATTCTGCCATTTGGGCCGTAGTTTCCACTAGCCCGGGGGCCTTGAAGGATTCCACCTCAGTTTTGAGAAGTGTGAAGTTCGCTTTTGAGAAGTTTTTCACTGTGGTTTTCTGGGCTGGGGGTGGGGTCGGGATGTGGATATCCAGTGAGATTAGTTTGTGGTCCGATCTTACCAATGAGGGGTATTCCTCTGGTATGGGGCATAGAGTGCCCATGTTGGTGATGACCAGGTCCAGTATGTTTTCCCCTCTTTTTGGGGGTGGTGACTAGTTGTTCCAGAGCATTTGAGTTTATAAATTCTAGGAACCTTTGGGCTAGGGTGTTGGGGCTTGAGTAATGCTCCTAGTCTATGTTTGGGTAGTTGAAGTCACCCAATATAATGGTGTTTGGAGAGATCTTCATATTCTCCAGTGTTCTCAGGAAAGCCGAGTGGGATTCCTGATTTTGAGATGGTGGTCTGTAACATGCTACAAACTGAAGGGCAGTTTTGCCCACTGTTAGTTGCACATGGATGGTTTCCGATGCTTCATGCAACGCAACTAACCTGGAGGTGTGGGTATCTTTGATGAATATGGATACTCCTCCTCCTTTTGTGGTTCGGTCCGAGTTTTGGGGCCGAAACGCATGATATGAGGTATAACCTGGTAGTGCTGGGGTGCTCTCTGGAGTATTGAACCAGGTTTCTGTCACTGCACATATATTGATGTTCTCCATACTGAGGAGGGTTTCGAGTGCATGCATCTTGAGGTTTAGACTTCTGTCGTTGAGCAGCATTACCCTTAGTTTCTTATTCATTGCGTTGACTATGGAGGTGGGTTTGTCTTTTGAGCCTTGCCTAAAAAAGGCACTATGGGGGTGGCAAGAGCCTTTGCCAATATCCGAAAGCCCAGGGGTGACAGGTGCAAGCCATCCCTAGTGAAGCAATGTGGCTTGTCGAGCATGTCATCCCAGGCTGACAGACAACTGGATCCCCTTTGAATGACAGCAAAATTTTAGCCAATTGTTAAAATTGATCATTTTGTCTTTATACTGTGGCATCATTTTAGGTGAGGGTAAGATGCTGCTAAAGGTCAGGGTCATACCGGCCTGGGCTACATGATCAGAGAGCTCCTCTATGTCTCTTTTCATGTAGTCCAGGGAGGTACGTCTCAGGTCATTCACACCAGCATGGACGATGACCGAGTCATATTTGTACTTGCCTTGGAGTGACCTGAGTGCTTGTGTTATGTGGCGGATCCTAGCGTTGGACAGACAGCTCACTGTGACCTTCTCTTTGTTCAGCCTGGTGAGCGAGACGTTAGTGTGTCTGACTATAGAATCACCTATCACAAGTGTTTCAGGTGTGTTATTTTGCCTTAAGGGCTGTGACTGTTCGGCACACTGACTTTGTGAGCTATGTGTCACACGTGTTTTGTTTTGGGGTGGCGTTTGCTTGGATGTCTGCTTTGGAGGTCTCTGCTGCTTAGGCAGATTTAGTTATATACTAATTTACACAACTATGTACAAACAAACGAGAGTGATTTTGTAAACATGCTGAAAATAGCAGTAATTAAGTAATAAGCTTTATCCAGTAGATGACTAAAATACTATAACGTGCTAAGAATAGTCTTATAAAGCTATAATGCTTATTCAGTAGGTGTTTTTATCAATCTGTAAACTAATACACACCTTAGGAAATGATGTCTGATATTTTTGTGAAATTAATTGCCATTTATCTTTCTCAGAATTAACTAAGAATTTTAAAAAATGTGAGTATTATAATAGCAAATAAATTAATAAATTCCAATTTAAGGATTTTAAATTTGATCAGTTTTTAATAATATAAAATTTTAGAAGTATTAATATAGTTATAAACTAAGATTATTAGAATTCATCTCACTGGGTGGAATGTGTAGAATTGCAAATCTCCATGTAATTTGTAAATTATCACAGCATTTAGTTTTTAATCTGTCCGCTAAGATATTCCATAATTGTTTTAATATTTACAGTCCCAGATCATGTGAAGTAAATCAGCTTTATCTGCCCCACAGGGCTGTACAAGACTGAAAATAACCAAGGTAGTATTTAGCTATTTTATAAAGGGTTAAATAAGTGTTATTATAGCAATAACCCATGGCTGGATGTAGGTAATGCTGGATTTACCCTTGGTTGATGTGATTTGGTCACTTGGGTGACAAAGCCAACTGTGGGTAAATCAGCATTACCCATACCCAGCCATGGGTTATTACTATTATGCAATGACATTATTTAAGAAAAAAATACTTTTCTTAAATAATATCCCTGTATAATGGCCGTGTGGTGTTCTTCCACTTTGTTTATGTATCTCAGGGCTTTCTTGATGTACTGTGCATGCTTAAGGGACTTTCATTCACATGCTTATGCAGTATATCAGTGATTTGGAAAGGAAGCAACAGAGAAAGGAAGATCTTCATCAGTGCCTTTTTTTAATAAAGATTGAAATTTGGACATTTTAGAGATACTAAATGGATGGAGAAAATACAAGGAAAATTAGGTACTTTCTTTAGCTTTGAACAACATACTTGATTATCCTAGTATTTTCCCTGTGTTATCTCTCTCATACCTCTGGACTGTTTGGATTTCTGGATTTCAGATTTTATTTATTTTTTATGGTCAAGAAAGCTGAAAATGTTATAGCATATATTAATAGAAGAAATTCCAGGTGACTGGACTTTTTTCTATTGGTATATGCTCGATTTACAATGGGCATGCTGGTTGGGCTGACCAATCAGCATGCTTGCTTTTGAATGTTAATGGCCAGTCATTGTATAAGTATAATCTAATGGACATAAGATAGTTTTTTAAAGGCATAAGCTTTGTGCCCAAAAGAAATATTTAGGATAACGTGTCAAGATTCGAAAAATGAGAATGTGTATTGAACCAGTAGGAAGAAATGTAAGTATTTTTTCTTTAAATTTATAGTTTATGATGAATTTATATGCCTTAGAAACAGCTTTTTCAGAGTAAAGGGATGGCCAGGGTTCACTGAAAAAAGTAAAATTGCTTTCAGACTATGACTCATTCAGCCATGAAGTTGTGGAAGTATTTCTGATCTGGTTAATAATTGGTAAGCATCCTTTTGGGAGATTGAGATTAAGTTTAATTTTCTCAACAGAAGATGAAGGAAATGTTATAAAATCTTTAACTAATTTATATTTAACAGAGGGAAATTTGGATGAATTTAGCATTTTATATGATAAATTAATGCTATGGTTGAGGTTTATAGGTTGAAATAAAAATTGGGTTGAGTCAGTTTTTAATAATTTTTATAAGGTTTTGAATGATGACTAAATTAATAAAAATTGTATGTTGTTTTTAAGTTACAAGATTTAGGAAGGGCATAGCCATGGGGTTACATGAATTGGATTTTAAGATATCAGCCCAAATACTTATCAAGTGAGGACACCATGTATGTTTAAGAGGAGTGAATGTAATAATATGTAATATGGTTAAATACTAAAGAGAAAAATAAGGGAGGTTTAACCCACCATTTAGTTTGAATTCAGTTAATTTATTATATGAGATACTTATCTATTTAGGTGACTAAATAAAATTACTAAGTGATAAATAATACTATTTGAAAACTTTTTGGTGAATGTTTGGAAAGAAGTCATCATGAAATAGAGAATCCTTGGAAATGTATTAATTTACTATGACGACTTTTGAAAGCAAAGAGAAATTTAGTTTGGGCTATTTTGTTATATCATCTTGAATGCATAGTCAGGTGTTAAACATACTAGCTCTGTAAATGTGTGATGGATCATGATGGGAAGTAAGACCTAAGTATGTAAAAGTTGTATTTATTTGAAACTGATGAATATTGGTAATTTTTAATGAGTTGAAATTTGTCTTAAGTGGAAATAGAGATTTTTGTAAATTTAATTTGTAATTTGAAAGTTTTCCAAGGAAGTTTATAGTATTAAGAATTTTTGAGATGTCTGAATTAGGACTGGCAAGATATATATTCTCAGCATAAGACACGGAGTGGATATACATTTTGAAAATTTTTAAAAAGTTAAAATAAGGTTTTTGTGACAAGTTGATAAGAAGAGGTTCTAAGTATAGTTTGAAAAGGAGGGATGATAATGGACAACCTTGTCTAACTCCAATTTTATTTGAATATATGAAGAGAAATGTTTATTAATATAAATTCTTCTAGAGAATTTTTTGTAAAGAATCTGAATGTAGTCAATGAATGTGTTAATAAGATCAAACACAGACAATATAGCAAATAAAAAATGTATGAAACTATGTCAAATGTTTTCAATGCATCAACTGGCAACAAACATTTTTGGCCATTATGAAAATTAAAACTTTGTAAAGATTCTAATGTAAAAGTATGATCACTAACTTGTCTGTCAGAAAGGAAGTCAGATTAAAGAATTGATATGTTAGGAAGAATTGATTTACGTCTATTGGCTAATAGGGAGGCATAGTTTTTTTGTCTAGATTTATGAGAGCTATTGATCTGACATTTAAGGGTTCAGAAGGATCCTTGTTAGGTTTAGGTATCATGATAGTTATAGATTGATATAAATAGGGATCTTCAGTTTCATTTGTACTAATGTCATTATACAATTTTAAGAAATATTTTAAATAATGGGTTGAAAGCATTTATAAAACTTGGCTATGTGCCTATCTAGACCAATAGATTTACAATTCAGTTATTTTATGCATGCATTAATTTCAAATACAGTAAAGAGTTTAGATAGGTAATCTTGTTGAAGTAAGTTTATTGTAGGAAAATGGATTTGTTCTAGATAATGTGCTAAATCTGATTCTGAGTCAGATTGATTTGAATTATTATAGATTTGCAAGTATAATTTAATAAAGATCTTTGGTATTTCTTGATTACAAGTAAACATTGTATTATTAATTTTAAGACTTGGAAATGAATTGTGAGCTATGCTGCAATTTTAAGATTTTGGCTAAAAGTTTTGATGGGGACTGTGTCCATTGAGAATATAATGCTAACATTTTAGATTCACAATGTGATAGTTGTTCTCGGTATAATAAATGTAAATCTTTTTGAATGTTCTTTAATTGTAATTCTAGTTCTCCTTCATAGCTCCAATGAACTTTTTAAGCAGAGAGGTTATTTCATTTTTAATATTGTCTTTTTAATAGCCAAGAGTTGAGTATCTATGAAATGAACACATTTTTTGTTACTTTAGGTCTATCCCATTTCAAAGAAAGAATCATTTTTGAATGGTCTGATAAGTATTTCTGTTTGGTAATAAAATACAATAGCATGTATGTTAATTTGTCAGTAATTAGAAAAAAGTTGATGTGAGACTAAGATTTATGACAATTGGAATAAACGGTAAAATTTTGAATGGGATGATGAGAATGTGTAAAAGGCATGTAAATCATGCAAGGGTCTGATAATTGTAGGTCAGTGGCTAAATCTAAGACAGCTGCTGATGAAGAAGAGTATTTGGAAGCAACTTTGCCTGTGCAGTCATTAACTGGGTCAAGGACCGCATTCCAGTCTCCAGCAATAATGAAGCAATCTTTGGTTTTGAAACTGATAAGTAAGGAATGTAATTCAACTATAAAATCACTTTGCTCATAATATGGAGCATAAAGGCCAAAAATTAGTATAGGGTTATTGAGATACAAATACTTAGAATATAACACAATCTACCTTGTGTATCAGATGCCAACTTAATAATTGGATGTTCAGAATTTAGTTTTATTTAAAATAGCAGCAACACCCTTTTTTATTGCAATTGCCAGTGGAAACAATGGTTTTCAACCATTTTTTTTTTGTTTTGAACATTTCCATTGATCTTGTTTTATGTGAGTTTCTTGTGAAAAAGCTAGGAAGCGTTTAGTTTTGTATAAGAGATGAAAAAAACAATTTCCATTTTTAGAATATTGCAAACATTTTACATTCCACAATTTAATATGACAAACATTGTCTAATAAAAGGCACCATGGAAAGTGAAAATGATAGGCAATGTGAGAGTTGAAAGGCTTGTGTGTGTGTGTGTGTGTGTGTGTGTGTGTGTGTGTGTGTGTGTGTGTGTGTATGTGTACATATATATATATATATATATATATATATATATATATATATATATATATAAGACTAAGTCTGTTGAACGAAAACACATTTCTGTTCTAAATCCGGTTCATCGAACCGTCAATAAAAGAAAACAAACTGCACCACCGAATCATGGTACAGTGAGGATAAGGAAATATATCCTTCTCCTCACTGTAGTACAATCTCCGAGTTAGTATATATAAATATCAGAGGTGTGTCCTGCAAAGTAAAACACATTTGTGCAGGGGGGCAAGCCCCCCACACCCCCGCTACTTATATATATATATATATATATATATATATATATATATATATATATATATATATATACTAACTCTGAGCTTGCACTACAGTGGGGGAAAATAAGAAGTTATGTACTCACCATAACGTTCCATCTGAGTAGGTAAACTTCATTTGTCAGCAACCTTTGGGAATCGGATCCGACCTCGGATCCGAGCCGGCAGTTTTCAACAGTTTTAGATCCGAGCTCCAAGCTCCTCCCCTACCCATAATCCCCTGCCAACCCTGACTGACCCCAGATCAAGTTTGCCCAATAGCAGAAACTGCTAGCAATGATTAATCCCAAGATAAGTGGGTAAAACCCATGGACCTGAGTATGAGAACATTCGCAAGTGAGGGGGCAGGAGGGAGGGACGGTTGCTGACAAATGAAGTTTACCTACTCAGATGGAACGTTATGGTGAGTACATAACTTCTTAATCTAAAGTAGTTAACTTCATTTGTGCACCAACCTTTGGGACAGAGTCCCCAGCTACCTGAATCTTGGGCGGCCTTCATGGAAGGATGTTCCGGAGCACTGCAGAGCCAAAGGATGCTCTCCCTCTGGAGATAATGTCCAATTTGTAGTGATTGATAAAAGTATGAGATGAAGCCCAAGTGGCTGCCGAGCAAATATCATCCAAAGAAACTCTAGCTCTAAAAGCCGCAGAGGTAGACATAGATCGAGTAGAGTGGGCATGGACTCCCTGAGGTGCGGGCCTGCCCAAACTTTCGTATGCTAAAAGGATACACTGTGAAATCCATCTAGAGAGTGTGACTTTAGACACAGATTTACCCAAGTTAAATTTGGCAAAGGAGACGAACAACTGGTCGGATTTCCTATGACCAGATGTCCTGTGGATGTAGAAGCGAAGTTGTCTATGCACATCCAATGAGTGTAATTTGTATTCCCCTTTGTTATGGTAGTTAGGAAAATAGACCGGCAAGTTGATGGACTGGTTAATATTTGACTCAGAGGCAACCTCGGGAAGAAAGGAGGGATTGGTCCTGTGGTAAACTCTATCCTTGTGAAAGGTCAAGTATGGGGGTTTTACACAGAGGGCCTGTAGTTCAGAGACCCTTCGAGCCGAGGTGATAGTGACAAGAAAGGCCGTTTTCCATGATAAGAATTTAAGATCTATGGAAGCTGCAGGCTCAAATGGGGGAGCTGTCAAGGCCTGAAGCACCAGCGTTAAATCCCAAGGAGGGAATACATCCTTAACTGGGGGTCTGAGCAGAAAGGTGCCCTTCAAAAAGGTCTTACACAATTTCATGGTGATCAAAGGGCCCAATTCATTTCCAACGTGATAATGAGAGATAGCTGCTAGTTGGACCTTGACTGTGGAGGAACTAGCTCCCTGATGAAACAGTCCTGACAGAAAGTCTAATACAGCAGGCAGAGGAGCTGTAAAAGGATCCAAATTTTTGCGTTCCGCCCAAATGGAGAAACGTTTCCATTTACTGCTATAGATCTTTCTAGTAGAAGGTTTGTGCGCAGCTACTAGAATGTATTTAACTGGGGAAGAGATACCGGGAGTCCTAGCTATGAGTGGAACTGGAGCAGCCAAGCTGTGAGCTTGAGGTTGTCCAGGTTCGGGACTGGGAGATCTAGGGGGTGGGATATTAGATCCAAATGGGGATCCAGAATCCAAGGAGGATTCACCAGATGAGACCAAAGGTAAAGGAACCAGGTTTGACGAGGCCAAAATGGGGCAATGAGGATTATCCTGCTCCCCAACCGACTGGCTTTCTGAAGAAACTTCAGCATTAGAGGAAGAGGAGGGTAAGCATAAAGAAGACCGGGAGGCCAAGCATGCACCAGAGCATCTCTCAGGGGTTCCCCGGAGGGGGAATTGTGAGCGAAGTAGTCGTAACATTTTGTGTTCGAGGGAGAGGCAAAGAGATCGCACAAGGTTGACCCCATTTGGCGAAGATCCGATTCGCTATCTTGGAATTCAGAGACCACTCGTATGGTAACAGGATGGTGCAACTTAGTTTGTCCGCTAGGATGTTGGACCACCCCAGAATGCGCGTTGCTATGAGAAAGCAGTTGGTGGAGATTGCCCATTCCCACACCCCCATGGCCTTTCGACAGAGTGGGTAAGACCTGGTTCCCCCCTGTTTGTTGATGTACCAGACAACCGACATGTTGTCCATCTGAATCGCAATCGTTCCTACAGGAAGAAGGTCCTGAAGTTATTGCAACGCTAACAGCACTGCCCTCATCTCTAGGACATTGATATGCAGTGAGGTCTCCGTGAGGTCCCACGTGGCTTGGACTGTCCTGCCCGAACAATGCCCCCCCACCCGAGGCGGGAGGCATCCGTGGTCACCGTGGCTAGTGGAGGGGTCATAGAAAAGGGGCGTCCTTGCTGAAGGTCTGGAGATTGGAGCCACCATAGGAGGGCCCTCTTGCAGGCCCTGCTGAGGGGAACGGGATGGCTCAGAGGGTAGTGAAGAAAGGACCACTGGACCTGGAGAGTCCATTGTAAAACCCTCATGTTCAAACGTGCCATTGGCAATAGGTTGATCGCTGCCGCCATCGAGCCAAGAGCCCTCAGGACCAATTCCTCCGGGGGAGCTGGAGATTGTAGAATGGCCTGCACATGTAGCCTCAGGGATAGTAGCCGGTCTGTGGTCAAGAAAGCTAGGAGCTTGTTTGTGTCCAATCTGGCCCCTATGAAGTCTATAGTCTGAGTCGGAGTAAGAGACGATTTCTCTATGTTGATAGTGATCCCCAGCCAGTGAGCAAGATGAAGAAAATAGTTTCTGGCTGTACAGAGTAGATGCCTTGTTGGGGCGGTCAGCAGCCAGTTGTCCAGGTACGGGAAGACCTGAATTCCCTGGAGCCTCAGGTGGGCTGCTATCACTGCTAACACTTTGGTGAACACCCTGGGGGCTGTGGTGAGACGAAAGGGGAGGACCCTGAATTGGAAATGACTGGCTCCCAGCCAGAAGCGGAGGAACCTCCTGGATCACCTGTGCATCAGAATGTGGTAGTACGCATCCTTGAGGTCTATAGAGCACATCCAATCATTCTCCTGCAAAAGGGGGAGAATGGATTGAAGAGTGACCATGTGGAACTTCTCTTTGGTTACTGACAGGTTCAGGGAAGAGAGGTCGAGGATCGGTCTTAAGTCCCCCGTCTTTTTTGGCACCAAGAAGAACCTGGAGTAAAACCCGGACGCGCACTGGTCTGGGGGGACGTGTTGGATGGCTCTTTTTTCCAGCAAATGTTGGATTTCCATTGCTGCGGCCTCCCTCTGCTCGGGTGGGACATCGGGGAGGTATCTGGGGCTGCGTGGATAACGAGAAAAGGGAATTTGGCATCCTCTGGATATGATGCGAAGCACCCAGAGGTCTGTCGTGATGGACTCCCAAGCTGCTGGGTGCTTAGAGAAATGCCCCCCCGACTGCCTCCAGAGTGGAGCAGTCGGGCAACCCCTCAGGGGTGTTGCGTGGGTTGGTCCGAGAAGGGTTCTCTGGATCCAAAGTTCCGCGGGCCCCCTCTGCCTCTAGGATGGCGTCCACCCTGCCCTCCTCTGCCGTGGAAGGGCTGGGAGTCCGGAGCGGGATGGGACTGTTGCGACTTCCGGAACCACATCTTCTTCTGTCCCTTTTGTTTCTTAGAAAAGGACCTCTGGGGAGCAGAGAAGCAGACTCCGACGGCAGACAACGTCTTCCCGTCCTTTTCGCTCTGGACCAAGATATCTCGCACGGTTTTGCCGAAGAGGGCAGAACCATCAAAAGGGGCATTAGCGAACGACGCCTTAAAGGGTTCCACGAAATCACAGTGTCGGAGCCAGGCCTGATGTCTCATAATGAGGCCCACTCCGCCGGCTCTAGCGGCTCCTTCCATGGCATGAGACAGAAGCCGCATAGAGGTGTTAGATATGGATCGTAGAGTGGCCATCCGGGTGAAGTGCAATTGTTTTTCCTCCGCCAACATGGACTCGGGGGGCGATGCAGCATACTCTTTGATAAGGTCCCGCTGCAGTCGGAGCACGTGTGCCATGTAGTTCAGCGACCTCACAGAGAAGGTCGCTGAACTAAACACCTGCTTCCCTAGGCGGTCCATCGACTGAGACTCCTTGCTCGGGGGATGAACTGAGGAACTCTCCTGAGCAAGTTCCCTCTTGGTGGCCACCGCCACCAACATGGCATCTACCAGGGGACCCTTACTCCAGTGGGACTTGTCAGAGGGTGGGCTAAGGATCTTGTCCGGGCGCTTGGGGACTGGCTCCACAATGTCCGGCTCCTTCCACGCCCTGGTAGTGATCAAATCTACCAGGGGGTCGGCCTGAGGGGACACCCAAGAGGTAGACGGGCTTGCTTCAAACACCTCCAGGAACACAGATTCGTCCGAGGTAGGCTTTGGGGCAGACCACCCCCCCTTTATTCTGAGCATCTCCATGATGTCACCAAATGAGACATCTTTGGGGGGTGATCTTGGGGAGCCTTCCCCTTCCTCCAAATCCGTGTCCTTAGTCAAGGACTCGGGGGAGTCCAGGTGCCTCCTCTTGCAACTTCGCTTGTGAGGGACCTCCTCAGGGGGGGCTGTCCGAGGAGGTCTCACCAGCAACGTCTTGTTTCACTGGAACTACCTGGGACGTCAAAGCAGGCTGTCCCTGGGGCCGGGTGATGGAAGCCTGGCCCAACTGAGAAGGAGTGCAGGGTGGAGCCGTGGCAAGGGTCGGTGGCCTGGAATCCCTCGACAGAACCCTCTCCACCACGTCGAATGCCGAGGGAGAGCTGCTCTCTCTGGGATCCGAAAGCAGACTCTCCCTCGGATCTGATGGACGGATCGGGGCCGGCGCCGAAGCGATCGGATCCGACAGACCAGTATGCTCTGACCTGGACGGAGCCGAAGGCATAGCGATACCACTGGATCTGAAGCTCAGCCCTCGGCTCTGAGAGCTCAGATCCAAAGAAAATGGCCCGACAGACTCGAGGGAAGTGTCGGCGCCAAAGTACCTGAGACTATCGCCGCCGACACACCCCCAGCTCCAAGGCTGCCTGGCTCCGAAGACTCCGAACCTGGGAAACGGGATGGAGAAGGAGCTATCGGGGCAAAGAAGGGGGTCGTGCTCCCCCCCAGAGGGAGGGAGGCAGGAGCACTCCCATCTGCAGTTGGACCTGGAGGAATCTTCTCATCATCCGGTCCAAATCTGCATCTGTGATACTTCTCGTAGATCTCGACGAGGCCACCGAGGCGGGGCGGGAGTGTTGCCTCGATGACCTCGAAGGAGATCGGGTCTCCTCCTCCTCGGGACCCGGTGAAAAACACGGGGACCGGATCCGAGAAGGAGGAGAACCAGAAGACCTGGAGGGAGAAGACCGCTTAGCATGGGGGCCCGAAGCGGAGGCCTCGGCCCACCGCTTGTGGTGCTTCTCCCTCTTCCTTTCTTTCCTAGCCTCCCTCTCCTCCGAGCCTAAGGCGGGAGGTTGAGTCCCGGCCGGGAGGAGGGAAGCCGGAGTGGCAGCCGCTGCGGGAGCCACAGAAGGACCAGAGGTAGAAGCCGAATCCGGTGGCAGGAGACCCGCCAGAATCAGCTTAGACCTCCGGTCCTTAAGTGCCCTGGGGTTGAACGCTGCACAAATGGTACAACCAAAGGACAGGTGTTCAACCCCAAGGCACAATACACACCGAGTGTGACCATCCGCTAGGGACAGCTTATGGCCACACTCGGTGCACTTAGAAAACATTAACTTTGGGGCCTCAGACATACTCAAGAAAGTAACACACACACACACAAGGCCCCAAACACACACACACAACACTGACGGAACCACAAAGGTAGGGGAAGGAAATAAAATAAACTAAAAGAGTTTAGACTAAAAAGGGGGCTAAACACACTCTCACACCAAAGATTAAAGAAAAGATGTAAAAAGTTAAAAATTTTTTCTCACAAAGAGAACGAGAATGCCAGGAGATTCAGGATCAAGCTGCTGAACGAAACCGCGGCAAACTAGATCTGGGATCAGTCAGGGTTGGCAGGGGATTATGGGTAGGGGGGGAGCTTAGAGCTCGGATTTAAAGCTGTTGAAAACTGCCGGCTCGGATCCGAGGTCGGATCCGATTCCCAAAGGTTGCTGCACAAATGAAGTTAACTACTTCAGATAGATATATTTCCTTATCCCCACTGTACTGTGATTAGGTTAACTAATTTTCACAAAAGTGCACTTTCGGTTAAGTGCACTTTTGCTGAAATGAGTTCTTACTTCTGTTCTTCAAAGAAAAGTGTTTTTGTTGAACAGAAGTAGACCTCTCTCTCTCTCTCTCTATATATATATATATATATATATATATGTCTGCTTCAGAAGACTGAATCCTATAAAACTGAAAATTCAAAAAAACTGAACACATTTTTAATGCATGGGCAAGCCCCCTGCACCGCTCATGTGGAGGCCTGAGCCCCCCACACCCTGCTAACTATATATGCCAACTCCAAGACTACACAACAGTGGAGAAGGAGCAAATTCCATCATTCAGTATTTTGAATTTTCAGTTTTTTGTTTTTTCAGTCTTCTGAAGTAGACTCACATATATATATATATATATATATATATATATATATATATATATGTGTGTGTGTGTGTGTGTGTATATATATATATATATATATGATCCATTCTAAATCTCAAAATACTAAAAGATCGATTTTTAGTACCTCGAGACTAAAATATTGAAAGTGCAGTTAACCGAAACTGCACTTTACCGAGTGTTACACTAATGAATCTGCTGTTGGGGTGGTGTGTTGTGGTTTGTGTTTGCAGTGCATTGTGGACTGGGAGTGAGATATGGCAGATTATGTGTGGCTGTATATGAAGAGTCAGGTAAGTTAGTGTTTAAGTGTTTTGGGTAGGGTTTTTTTTGTTTTGTAGTGTTGTGGGAAGTTTTGGGGGTTGGTTGGGTTAGATGGGTGAGAGTGTGTGTGCGCGTGTGTTACTGATGAAGGTAGTGTGTTTTTTGAATGTGTAGTATGTATGTTTTTCGCTTGTGTGTGTGATGGTGTGCGAAGTAAGTGTACAGTGCTTAGCAGTAGCTTTTTTGTGTCTTCTGTGGTAGTGCAACCTTGCAGTTGGTATATATAAGTAGCGGGGGTGTGGGTGGCACAGCCCCCCACATGGGGGTTCAGGGGGGCTTGCTCTCCTACATATAAATAGGTTTTGTAGGTGTGCATGTTTGGTGTTTTAGTAAAGGCTTAAGAGGGACACATGGGGGTGCAGGGGGGCTTGCTCCCCTGCTTATGCATAGGTTTTGTAGGTGTGTGTCTTTGGTGTTTTAGTAAATGTTTTGGGGGGAGGTGAGGTTTGTGATGTTGTGGTGGAGGTTATATTACAGAACTGAATGTCATGCTGAAAATTTGGTATTTTGAATTTTCGGTATAGTGACATTCGGTTTTGTAATATTTCGGTATAATGGGTGTTCGGTATTTAGGTCTCAAGATACTGAAAGTCAGTCTTTCAGTATTTTGAGATTTAGAAGTAGACCCATATATATATATATATATATATATATATATATATATATATATATATATATATATATATATATATATATATATGTATATATATGTTAAGGTGCTTATGTGGCTATTAGTGTATGGAGTTGAAATAGTGCAAAGGAAAGTGAGGGTTAATATGTTTGTGTAAAGTATATATATTTAGGAGTTTGACTTTTAATAATGAATGTAAAGGGCAGGATAAGTGGATTTAAGGTTTAGTTTTCTTTAAGTTGATTGAATATAAAGCAGCGTGTTTGCTTAAGATAATAAAATAGTGAAAAAAACAAGAACATCTTTTCCCCCAACCCACTAAAAATAACCACAAATTAGTACCTATGAAGAGAGATTGGGGGGTTGGTAGCATAACTAAAATAAAGAGCTAATTTGTTGTAGTATTTTAAGCCACCAATGTATTGTATTAATATCAGATATAGTCACACAAAAACCCACTCGGGGCACAGAACACAAAATAATAAAAAGGTAAAACCACAAAAGACGCTCCACGGAGAACGGTGAATGAAACACTTTAATGCCAACACAACCACGACTTAGCGCTTTCACCAGTATAACTGGCTTCTTCAGAGTCATTTAGGAAATCACATTGTGATATATTTATTGCACTCAACCCATAGCCATAGGTTAAAATCAAAAATACCCCACCCAATAAAACCATCACATTAATTAATATGTACACTCACATAACAATGATTTTTTATAAACTAATATGTATACAAACTTGTTTAAAAAAATATATATATATATATATATATATATGTATGTGTTAGTAAACAATACATATATCTCATTTATAGATGATATTGTAAATATAACCATATATATATTATAAAATACTACAAAAACGTAATAAACTTACTGAATTACAAAAAACTCTTTTAACAATGCATTATTCAAGTATAATGTTTTCACCCAACTAGTTAATAAAACATTCCTAAAAATAAATTGAATTAAATTTGTTGCGATTTCAACTTTAAAAGGGGCTTTAAAGACACACTGTCATTGAGCCCAGGAAATTTTAATGCATCAAGTCTTAACTGCCATTCTGTTTCCAAAGCACCCACTTTGTTTGCCGTATCCCCACCACCACCAACATCACAGATCCGTCCTACCACAAAAAATAAAAATTTATTGAAATTGGAACATGTATTACTATGTAGATATAGTGCATTATGTGTGTCTTTCTTTCTAACAGATCTAACATGTTCAGAAATCCTTTCATTTAACCTCCTAATCGTCTTCCCCACATAAAATGCCTCACATGCCATGCATGAGGCCACGTATACTAAATTCTTGGTGTTACAATTGCATTGGCCAGGACATGGTATGGTGTATTTATAACCCCCCACACATAAATAAGATCCTTCATTAATAAATCTACACCACCTACATGCCCCACATTTCCTCATACTGGATTTAAATTGAAATTTGACCTTTCTTTCCAACATTCCCTTCAAATTTTCATCTCTACCATACACAATTAGAGGATCGGAGCCCACTATGCCTTTCATTTCATTACTTAAAACACTTCTCCATAGGCTTTTCATTGTTTTGCATAAATCTGGTGCTCTGTTGTTGTATTTTAAAACAAAACAAGCTCCAGAATACTTGCCATCAGTTTTACTACTTATTGAAACCCCAGAATGTAAAATGGGAATAAACCTGGTGGTCCTGATAACTACACTGGCCCATTTTTTTTATCAGTTTGTGTTTTCATTCTGGGAGATCAATGTGCTGCCATCTTGGATGTCCTCTTTTATGTAACATCGATACAGATACTAAATGCAATATTTTATCAAAAGCTTCATTGAAATTACTGAATCAATGTAATACTATGTAAAAATCTAAATGCTTCCAAGACATAGAGTATGGTCAAAATGATATGTATTATTCAGATAAAGAATGAGGCACAGATTTGTGCATTAATATTTCTGATTATAAGTATAATATATCTAATGTAACTCAGAATAACAGTATGAAAAGGAGGTGTAAAGACAGCACACTTTTTTCTTCATCCAAACAGTGAATCATCAAGCCACAGTTGCCATCCCAATTGTCTCACCCTCAGGTCTTATCACTGGCAGAGCTCTGATGCTGCTTACTATGGGTCTTCAATATGAAGTCCTTCTCCAAGGCTGTCCTGACACCACCTGCAGGTTCTAAAGGGTTAGATACCCAGAGGGAAAGTGGTGAGATATGCTAAGGGAGAAGTCATTGTATGATAATGGGGACTTTTCTTCTAGTCTAACTCCCAACTACTATGTGCAAACACACTGTGTCTCAGCTGAGCAATGACAGGGTCACAAAAACTGCATTTACTACACATAGACTTTGGATGAACACATCATACTCTGTTCCCTCTGCCCCGTCAGGTTGGCATAATATTTTTTGGCTTTAGCCTCCATCGGGGTCCATTAGATGATGATCAGCACATCCCTACCCTCCAAGATAGGTATTCATATTCTCCTTCTCAGTCTGCAAGTCACCCAAGCCATTAACCAAAGTTGGGTCACCTTGATTTGTAGTCATGGCTTTACACTATATGCCACCAGAGCCACAAGATAGCACAAATATTTGCAGAATGAATGATGACATCTGTATTTCTCCTAGGAAGTTTCTTGATTCTTGTACACATGTTTTAAGGCGCTGATACTGTATTAAGTGCAATAACAGCAACAAAGGCATGATCAATTCACTGATAATTATGAAACATAAGTAATATACTGTTGACATTTTGCAGTTATTCTGATTTATTTACTGGTCTAGGCTATCAGCCAGGACAGTACTGCATTAAGATTTCATCTGAGCCAGTACCAATTTTTCATGAACCAAAATTTCCAGTAGTTCTTAAAAGTAGAATTGATCAAAAGCTTAAATGTGTGAAGATTATCAAGTAGAATTGAGTAATAGGGTCAACAGCAAAGTAGCAGAAGTGAAGAAAAATAAGCTTAAAACACACCCAGACTTTAAGTACTTAAATAGATTAAATGGTACATTATCCACTTTTCTGCAGTGGAAGAAGTTTAGGTGAATATGCCTAAGGTTTAATTATTATCTATCCTATATACTAATCAAAGATATCAGCAAATAAGGCTGTAAGAAGTTGTCTAATAGCTTTCCCTGGTCAATACCCCTGTTTAGACAGAGAATTCTGAGATTGATTTTGAAGTATCATCAGCCATAGAAGTATTTCAAAAAATAACATCTGAAATGACTGAATAGCTAGAAAGTGCTGTTAATATAATAGATGATCTTCTGGTTTAGATAACTACCAAACAAGAGCATGATGTTTGACTTATCGAGTTACTTGACAGGCTGAGGCAAAAAGGCTTAACGCTTAAAAGACTCAACTGTCAAACCAGTATATATAATCTTAAATACAAGTATGTAAAGTCTTACAACAAGCACCAGTCAACTTAGCTGTACAGTGAATATACCACAAAAGTAATATTTGATGTGATTTATTGGTATGGTATAATATCTTTCACTCCAAATTCTTAGCTGTAACAGTGCCACTCAGGAAGCTATCAATGTGTGATATTGCATAATTGTGATGACAATAACCAAGACAAATACTTTGAGATGTTAAAATTCTGGCTACCAAGACCCCTACTTCAGAGTTATATGATTTTACGCCATACAGAACTATAAATGTAGGAAGGTAGATCGTATTTTATGGTGTGATGGCTAATGCACAAGCATGCTATGTGCAGCTAGAGGAAGAAATGCTAACAGTAGTTTTGACTGACAAATATTCCATAATTATATTTATGGCAAATCAGATATGCTACAGTCAAATCATAAGACAGTGCAAAGTTGTTTCACAAAGTCTCTTCATAAAGCAGCAGCAAGAACACAGAGAATATTGCTGAGGTTGCAGAAATATATAATTCATGGGTGGCCACAGAGGTCACCAGTGTGCCCTTCAAGTCACCTTCAGCAGGGTAACCTCCATTCCCCTACTGAGAGGTAATGGTGACTCAAAATCAGACACATCAATGACCAAAGACACAGGTTTCTGCCACCACTCTTCCACCCCAACCACAAATGGACCAGTAGATGAATGAGGAAAAAACAGAAAGACAAAAAATAGACCAAATTAGTACAAGTCTGTTGGAAACAGAACTGCAATTGAACATTACAATAACGAATATAGTACACATACTCTGCCACTGGTCCACAGAGAAAGGTGCCCAGCCCTCCTGAGGTAGGTGGTCCTATTAATTCTCAATCCTCAGATGCTGGTAAAGAAAGTAGTATGAACTTAGAACTAAGCCTGGGAAAAGTAGGTAAAACAATATATGCTCACAGTGAAAACTTAGTACATTCTCCCTAACTTCCACCTCCAATTGTTGAAGTAAGTAGAGATGGCACCACTGCTAGAAGCAATACCTCTGCCTGCACTGCTCACCAGAAGAGTTGATGCCAGTAGTGTTAGTTACAATCCTTACAAGCTTGTGTCAGGCATCCACACTACATAATGGACCACAATAAAGACACGAAGAGCATAACTCAGAAGCCCTGCAGTGTCCAGTGTATGATGATAATGTATCCACTCAAAGGGTCCAGTCTAGAAGCAAAAAAGGTAGCCGAATGTGCACAGCTGCACATGGGAACATCATATGACACATACCATAGGTCAGCGAAAGCATACTTGCAAGAGCATCCGTTATGCAGAGTCACTGTTGCAGACTTTATGCATAAACACTGTATACACATATCCCAGCAACATCAAGATGAACATGAATGCGCATGCTAGCAAAGCTTGGGTGTGACAGTACAATGCATTATGGTAGAGATTACGAGACAATCATGCTAAACTCTCTCATTAGCATAACCACCATGCTATGAGACCCATTGTAGTGTGATAGAAAGCACAGTCTCCATACCGTGGGTGACTATATTACAATAAGAAAGAATATAATCAGGATTTTAACGAAGATGCCACTGCCCTTTGATAAAGACATATTGAAGAAAGTCAAGACTCATGACAATGTACTTCTGCACTCTAATGAACACCATGGTGGATATTAGCAAAAGAAACATATAGCAGCATGTATATGTAGGTTAGGTAACACATGCTCAGTTGTGGGTGCACACTCTGACAGGAACACACCTCAAGGTCAAGACACCTAC
This sequence comes from Protopterus annectens, assembly GCF_019279795.1. Lineage (NCBI taxonomy): Eukaryota > Metazoa > Chordata > Ceratodontiformes > Protopteridae > Protopterus > Protopterus annectens. The sequence continues at coordinate 1,288,279,817 of NC_056731.1, read as the reverse complement.
ATGTCCAGTTTTAGAGGGAGACCCGGTGGCAAGGAACACAGCACAAGTACATATATGGTTTGGGGGTACAATGTGGCAGGGAACACAGCACAAAGGCATAACAGTTATGTGTACAGCTGTAAGGGCACACATTGATGCTGGTATACTGATGAGGGCAAGGCTATGTATATAGAGAGTGGGAGAAGGGACAGGATGTGCTAAGTGATACAAGTCATCAACTCAGTGATGCAGGAATGTATCCAGTGATAACTTACCCATTACTGTTGTTGGTATAGGATAGGTGAATGGTTGAAGCACAACAATGGATAAATATATAGAAACAAAATGGGGCAAGAGAGCATTGCACATTATAGATGAGTCAGCTAAGGACAGTTTTGCACACACACACACTCTGATGTGTAACCAACAGGTGTACATCCTTTTGTGGGCCCACAACAGAGACAGGCAATGGCTTGAAAAGTTCACCACCTAAAAAACTAAAGTGTTACTGCTATCCTCACACACATGTCATGTGCATCCTGGAAGAAAAAGTAAAGAAGACAAGGCATTCTGTAACAAGGTCTGGGAGGGAGTCATATAGGAAATCAATTCTCTAGGTTGCCATAATAAGACCCTAGTAGAGGTGTGCAGAAGGATAACTGATATGCCATTGCATGCCAAGATGAAAGTATGTGACTTTCCAAGGTCATTCTCAGCAGAGGAGGTGGACCCACATATATGTGACTCACAGAAGATGAAGAGGAATGAATAGACCCCCATACTTGGTAATGGCTTGGATGTTGTATCTCAGCTGGGGATGACTGCCTGTTTGTAAACTGGTTGCATCTGGTTAGTTATAACAGGCACACCTTCATGTTGTAAAGTGACCTGCTTGTGTGGGGGGATATATTCAGCAAAATACCTCTGCATATGTCTTCTCAAGGCTGCAAATGCAACACTCTACACCTATATCTGTAATATGGTATTCACAGACCATATCAATATGTGTGCTACAAGTTGGGGGGGGGGTTCTGAGGCATATCTTCCATTGCTGTCAGAAAAATGTTATTGTCATGCTTTCACAGTTTCCATTGGGTGACAGGAAGCACAGCACACAAGGATGACACATATCTGATGTCAGCATGTTATCTTTGGCTGCTGCTGATGGCAACATGCTCATGGCACAGTGAAATGACACTGTGCACTGTCATCAGTGCTACCACTGAGAAGCTCATACACATCCCCATACACAATCTGACAGTGGGAAGGTAGGTCATACTTTTGGCCTCACCATAGATTGACACAGGACATAATGTAATTGTCAGCCCCACCCAAGTTACACAGTAGTCACCATTACAGATGTTGTATCTTAGCTGCTGAGCCACTTACATGCATGCACACACTATAGGGGAGAGGTGTGCTGGTGGGGTTTCAGACATGACTCTGTCTCTTTTCTTCACCTAGGTATAACACTTGACATCAATTAGCAGATGCCCAAATCTATGATTCAGGCTGTCAGCTGCTACATACACCATGTTAGAGTTGTTGAGCATAGTGCATGGCCTACATGATGATGTGTGACACCTGCATGTGACACAATATAAAGGGGTAGGGAAAAGTTAGTGTTGCTCAGAATGTTGGTAGCAAATACAGCATCTATTAGGGCATCCATGCAGCAGATGATGCCCACTTTCATTCTGCATATGAAGGTCATGCTGGCCATAGCTGTGGGAGGGTCTGGATGCAACACAGATATTTAGTGGTTAACTGTACAGAGATAGCACACACCATTCCATAGACCACATTACTTTTGCCTCTGTCCACAGTATCCAGGATACCTTGAAGTTCCCAATCTGATAGTCATGACTGATGATGCTCCTCAGGCTCCATTTTGGGGATGCCTTACCAGCCCTCCTGCTCCTGATCATTCACTTCTTCACCAACAATATCCCCTGCTGGCTAATTGAGCACCACTTCTACTTGTGACCATCACCAGGTTCATGAACACCATACATCCATCGGCTCTTCATATGGAACACCACATCAGGGCATCTATACATGCTCTTACTCATGGACAGCATCAAGCCCTAAAACTGTAGGACAATACAATGCATATGGCCAAAGCTAATGACATGGTAGCTCTATTCTGCTACCGCAGGATATGCTTGCTGGCTCCACCACCTTGTACCTACCTAAGTGGCTTCCAAATTCATCTCCCATGACCCTTGACTGTATCATACCACTGCTGCCACCTGTGACTGCACTCCATCCCACTTATGCAAATGACGAATGTGCACTGTCCACCCTGTAACCTATGTGGATTAGGTAACGTCTGATAGGCAGTGTGGCTGGCCAGTGCACTTCATTGCATAGCCTGAGTTTGATAATGTGTCATTTTTTTCTGTTATTTGTATCATGACCAAGAGTTGTGGACCAGACATCTCTTTTTTATCCAGTGCCATAATGTATTTAGCTTGTTGCTGTCTTACGTGGGGTACTGGTGCAGCCTGTTCCTCTAGCAATTCTGTACCAGACACCTCATCTGATGCTGCATAAGGTCTTTCAATCATTACTGTGATGCTCCTCTGTTGTCCTATCTGCTTGTGTACTACAGTATGTAACATGGTGCACACCATCAAGATTTGGGTGCAGGTCTCAGGTGCATACAGCAGTTTGTCACCAGATGTATCCAAACACTAGAACTATCTCTTTAGAAGTCAAAACATGTTTGACAACATTCCATGTTTTTAAATGTCTGGCATTGTAAGCTATCTCAGCTATGGTCTGGAGGTTTTGGATGAGGGTCATGATCCACAGTTCCAAAGCACACCCAGTACCATCTGCTACAGACAAAACAAGACAGCATTGTATGCAACCTATGGCCTGCTTGACTGGGAACAATATATACTGGCCTTTGTACTTTGAAATACATTCACCTACCAGCTAGATGACCTGAGTTAAATCACCCCACATGAAACATTTATAGGAGGGGTCTCATATGTGCTATATGTGGGAATCATGCTATCTGCTTAGGTGGTGTATAGGCACACGATATATGATAAAGTGCAACCAAAGGGTGATCCACCCATTTTATTGTAAAGCACAATTATTCCTCTGACATCTCAGCCATAGCCTTCAAGGAGTAAAAAACCATAAGAACACACACATTTTATATACTAGCAAATGCAAATTGGATAATTGGAAAATTACCCACTTAAAAACTATTAAACAAAATAATACAATAAAACAAGAAAATATGTAAATAAGTACCCTCCAATTAATTTCTTAATTTAATCCATGGAGGTGTAAAGTGCCAAACTTCAAAATATAAATAGCCTCCTTAAATAATAAATGTTGTTTGAGACTATTATTATCAAAACAAGAAACCTGCACTTTTTCCAAAACCGTTCCTTGTAACCCCTCATTTTTACCTTGATGAAATTTTTTTAAATGCATAGCCACAGTGCTCTCTTCTTTATTATTAATAATATCTCTAGCGTGTTCCATCAATCTAATTTTAAATGCCCTTTTTAAATATATGATACCCTGTATGCTGCACACTGCCTGTCAGTTTATGTAATGTAACCACTTACTATTCATGTATAAACAATCAATGGCTCCCAGCACCTAAGGTAAATGTCTTATGTTGCAAAATGCCTGCATAGTGTTGGCTCTTCTACTTTCCATGGAAATATTTTTGAATATTCCCTCTAATATTCCTGTACAACTTCAAGATGCAATGCCACATAATATTCTTAAGTCACAATTGAGAATTAGTAAGTAGAAGGAAAGGATACATGACATTCCTTATTGCCCTAAGATGATTCAGCAGATTAAACAACCAAATGATTCAAAGTTATGAAGTATGAAATACTTTTTGTAATCAGAATGAAAATGGAGAATTGCTACTGCATGAAATACCAGATATACAGTAGATTATAAAAAAATAGGAAAAAAACAGCACCTTAACCACTCTGCTAGAGAGTCTCGGATTACATTTCTTTCAGTATAAGGACGTGCATTATCTTTTGTGTACTAACAACTATTTAAAATTTTCCAGAAGTTGCTCAGTTGTTTGAAACTAGCAGTCATATCATCATTAAAAAAATGAAATCTCACATAAAGTAATTCCTGCTATTTGTCAGCAATTTACAAATTAGGAATTTTGTAATTTTGCAAAATAATGGGAGTTTAAGCATCCTACCCTGAGTCGTAGATATCTGAACAGTAATGGATGACAGAAACATATTGTCTAGACCACTATGAATCTCATCTGAAAAAGTCAAAGTTCTTAGAATTTGACTTTAAATTTCTGCAATGGAATATAGAAATGTACCTCTTCAGTCTTTGGGATGGGTGTTTTATGTAAAAATTAAGCAGCTAACTTCTTATCTGCTGTTAATTCCAAAAAACTAGAAGAATCTTGTAGATTTAATAAAAGAGTCAGTACAAACAAGAAGAAACAGGAAGCATTTATTTAAGATAAAGAAGAGTTCCAAGAGAGTTAATTTGCCAGAAATATCTATAACTGTTGATAATTGTCAGTCTGACTCAGAATTATTGACAGAGAGATAGAGGGAGAGAGACAGAATGATTCTTCAAGTGCTGAGGAGATTCTGCATAAAGAGTTTTTTTTAGGAACCTGTTTAGAATGATCCTATGTACGGTGTTGTTCCACAAAAAAAGAAAAAAATAAATGGTTCAACAATAAGTTGTCAAACCAGATAATTTTGTAATTTCAATTTACTGAAAATTGTCACCACTTCCAAGATGGCTGGACACTAATCAACAGCTTAATTTCAGCACCCCCCCCCGTGTAAAAACAGAAACTGAGAAAAAAGGACCAGTGAAGCTGCCAGCTTGGGTAAAATTCAGTTACTGGCTATTAAGAACACTGCCTGTATGTCAATATAAAAGATATTTTGAAAACCTGAAATAAAATCAACCAGATAAGACAAAGAGAAAATACTGGCCTGCAAGAATCCTGCAGCTGCTCAGCAAAAAGCAGTTCAAGCTTCAGTATTGATAAAAGAGATGACTTCCAGCAATTTAAAGGGAAAAATGTACGCAAAGGTGATTAAAATAAATGAAACACTGAAGGAATATTTATATATATATATATATATATATATATATATATATATATATATATTACACTATTTCAAAATACGATACTATTGTCCCACTAACGTGAAAGTGCACTTCTGTGAAAGTCACTAGGTCGAACGGGACATTTCCTGCACTGTGGTGCAGTAGTGACAGACCTTAGGGTTAGGGCTTTGGTTAAGGATAGTGGATAGCTAGTAGGGCAATCCACTATCCTTAACCCAAGCCCTATCCCTAAGGTCCGTGACTACCGCACCACAGTACAGGAAACAGGTGCGTCACTACTGCTCAGTGGAGGAAATACAATTTCCTGCACTGTGATGTGGTAGTGATGGACCTTAGGGTTAGGGCTTGGGTTAAGGATAGTGGATAGCCCTACTAGCTATCCACTATCCATAACCCAAGCCCTAACCCTTTGTTAGTTTTAGTGACTTTCGCGAAAGTGCACTTTCATTGAAGTGCACTTTCACGTTAGTGGGACAATACTATCATATTTTGAAATAGTGTAATTTCGATCTACAGTAGTAGACCCATTATATATATATATATATATATATATATATATATATATATATATATATATATATATATATATATATATATATATATATATATATATATATAAAGATATATATATATAGAGAGAGAGAGACAAATAACAAGAGTGGAAAATAGAAGAAGCTTTAATTAGCTATTCACATAAACTGATACAACTGCAAAAATCAGAAGCTGAAATGAAGAAAAGGCTGACTGAGTACGAGGCTTCTCAAGAAGAGCTGTTTCAAAAATAGTAGAGTTAGAAGACAGGGGGCATAGAGAAAACCTGAGATTTTCTGCTGTACCACAGAAACTGGAAGAAACAGACTATATTACTTTTATGAAAATACAAATAAGCAACTGGACTGGTGTTTCACAGCAAAATGTGTTAACTGAAAGGGCACACCTTATGCATGTTCTACACTTGGCCATGAGAAAGCAGCCAAGACCTAAATTAGTAAAGATATAATCATACCAGCAGAAAGAGTTGATGCAGACAAAATTGTGATAGAAAGGGAAAGTATTTAAAAACTGGAGACAGCAGACTGCTTGTGGAAAACGATTATGCAATATAAACCACGTAGAAGAGAAGAAAATTTATCCCAGCAATCAGGGACTTTCAAGAGGCAAGTGAGAGATTCACGCTGCTATATCTAGCTGTCTTCACAATATTTTTCCTGGAGTATCAAAGACTTTTTTGATGCAGAACAAACTAAGGAGGAAATAAAAAGCTTATCCAACCAAAATTGAGCCAGCAAGAAGAAGGGACTCTGCTTCTCATTCTTCTGACAATAAAGCTCATAGAAATATTTTTGTCAGTGAAACCTTTTCCAATGTTCAAAAGGAAATGCTTGACAGTCAGAAAAAAGCACAGCAGTTGACTAGAAGAATTAGGAGTACCTTGGAACTGAAATAGAATCTGATGTTGGGAGATGGAGATGATCAGGACAAAGACTAGCAACACTGAAAGTAGTGAATAAATGCAAAACTATAAAGCATCTATCATGTTTGTGAAATGTGACTTTGGAAGAAAAGGTGGCTCAGAAAGACTGGACTTAAGTTTAATATGTTGAACTTGTGAGTGGACTGTATAGCATATACCCACTTTAAAGTTTAGAATGGACACTAATGGGGAAAAAACTAACTATAAGTAAAATAATTTGTGTTCTTATTAGTATTTGTATAAAGTGTTTCTTGATATAAACTGCATGTTATATTGTAAAACAATCTTCTTTAGTGTGCAGTCAGGGGCATTTTAAATATGGGGTGTCCCTTCAGTGGCATTTGTACAAATTTAAGATATTAAACAAGTATTTTTTCATAGTTGTACAAAATATAGGCCTTTACAGTGTAAAAAAGAGAAGAAATTTTTGAGAGAAGCATGCTTAAGTTAATATAATGCTGTGATCTTGGATTGTTGGGGTGGGATGTAAAAGTGTAATGATTATATGTAGAATTAAGATAATATTTTCCCTTGTTTTTACAAGGGTGGATGTCTAGATTAATGTCCTTGGCTTAAGCTGTAAACATTTTTTGTAAGAAAATAGACTTGAAAATTAAGACAAAATGATGAAAGCCATGAACAATGTTAAGTTATTTACATCTGCAAAGATACTAGCTTTTTTTCCTTTAGCAAATGCTTTCAGTGAAAGACGATCTGTGCAGCTAAAGGCAGCCAGGCAGGGGAAATATGTACTTTCTGTTCTAAGTGAAATTTACAAAGATTCCTTTATGCATTTGCAAAGCTTTATCTGTTTTTTTTTTCTGACTACTTTTATAAGGGATGAGCTGTCAGCAAGTGCAAGCAATTAATCTGGAGAGCTTTTAGCATTCTTTGCTGACAGAACTGCAAATTTTTTTTTCTCCAAAAACTTTTTATTTGTTTGAGCAATATAATAACAAACAAGTATACAGCCAGTAGTGTGAAGTTAATATATAAGGTATAAGCGTATAGGCTGAACATATAGACAAAATCTAACAAATTATATACAATATTTACAACATAATAACGAAGTTAACAATAGTGCTAGCAAAATAGAGTAGAAGTAAATTGAAGATGGGGTATAATATATGTCTCAAATCAAATCAAAGGTTTTGGGGCTGTTATTCACTAAGAATGAGGTCAAGAGCTTTATCCCAAACTTTTTTGAAGAGGGCAACTTTCTTGGGGCCTTTCATGATAAGTTTCTGTGCAGAAATATGTGTGAGCGCCAAGTCTTTAAAGTTTTTCCAACAAAGTTTAGTACGATCTGTCCAATTTTTAGTGATATATAATTTCATAAGCGAGCACAGAATAATCAATATATGTATATCAAGCTTGAAAAGATTAGTAGTAGGAATATGGAGAATTGCTATTTCCCAGGAGAGGGTCGATTTATGGTAGCCCATTTTCTCGAGACGGACTTTCAGGGAAGACCAAAGTTTATGAGTGTGGTTGCAGGACCATAGGATATGAAACAGGTCTGCTTTAGGAGTGGAGCAGCAAGGACAGGATGGGGATTTTTTTTAATCAAATTTGTTTAAATTGTAAGGAGTGTAGTATGCGTTGTTATTGATCATTAGTTGGGTGTAAAAGAGTTTTTTAAAAGGGGAGAAATCTAAGGTATTTTTTATAGCAGAGAGTTTTTGTTTCTCTGACAGATGAGAGTTGTAACTGTCCCAATAGTTAGAGAAAAGACAAATCGAGTCATGTATTATGGAGGATAGGAGTTTATATGATTTGGAGAGCATATTCTCTGAACTCAACAGGGTTTGAATAATTGTCTCTGTCTTGGTGATATCTTGACTATTAACTGTAAGGTGTATGAATTTTGAAGTTACCAATTCTCGTAACTGTCGGAGAATAATTATATATTTGTTACTAAGTTTGAGGATTTTATGAAGATTAGTGAGTGAAACATTACTGTGTTTAAGTATATCCCAGACCGTAATATTTTTAATAAGAGGGAAGTTAGAAAGATTAATTGACATATTATTTATTTTGATATTTGGATTTAAGTGAAGAGGTTGGAGTAGGGAAAAAACATTGTCCAGTTTGACAAGTTTTTGTAGATTTTGAAGGGATCTGATTTTATGTTTTAAATTTATGGATAATTTAGAACCGCAAAGGACATCCGGTGAAAGAAAGGGGAGAGCGGCAGGGTTTATTTTATTGGTTAGAGTATGTTGGTACCATAACTTGGCCCAGGTAGGGTAGGAGTTGTAGTCTTCCTGATTGAGTTTCGAGATGAACAAAACTCTATTAGCACAAATGATTGTATAATAAAGCTGGAAATCTGGCAGACTAAGGCCGCCCCTATTTTTGGGAGATATTAATCTAGAGTATGAGATTCTGACTGATTTGGGATACCAAATGAATTTGGCTAATTCCTTATTAATGGTTGATAGGAAAGATTTAGATACGATCTGATCCGAGGCATTAAATTGAAAGAGAAGTCTAGGCAGTATATTCATCTTTATTATCCCAGATTTAGATAGAAGAGATAAGTTCATTAGTTTCCATCTGTGTAAATCCTGGAGTATTCTTGTCCAAGTTTTAAGCATATTGTTTTGAAACATGGATAGTTGATTATGGGCAAAGTGAACTCCAAGATATTTAGTATCAAAGGTAGTCTGAAAGTGAGAGTCAGGGAAGTAGTTAGGTTTATGACCTATAGGGTTTATAGGGAAAATGTGTGATTTCTTAAGGTTAATCTGGTAGTCTGAAGCCTTAGAAAACATGTCAATAGAGTTAGTTATTTTGGTAAGATCAGTATTAGGAAATTGAAAATAAAGGTTTAGATCGTCTGCAAAGGCCGACAGTATAATTTTTGTATTTAGGATTCTAGGAATCTTCTGGAAGGTATTTTGAGCGGTAAACAGAAAGAACGGTTCTATAAATATGTTGCAAAGAAAAGGGGATAAGGGACAACCTTGTATTGGGCCATTTGTGATCTTTAAGGGTTTGGATAGATTTTTGTTGATCCATAAATGGGTGTATGTGTTATTATAAAGGACTTTAATCATATCAGAGAAGGGGCTAGGAATGTTGAGATGGGACATAGTATGGAATAGAAAATTCCAATTTACCCTGTCAAAGGCTTTAGACGCATCTAGAATTAATGCATATATCGGGTTTTTCTCCTTTTTGGTGAGATGAATTAGAGAGTCTAATGTTAGTGTATTATCCCATGAGTGTCTACAAGACATAAATCCAGCCTGCTCCATGGAGATTAAAGAGGGCATAACTTTCTTCAATCTTTTTGCCAGAAGAGATGCCAATATCTTAATATCTATATTAATTAATGAAATGGGACGGTAGTTATGGGGGTCAGTTTTATATTTGTTATTTTTCGGGATTAGAATAGTTTTCGAGTTATTCCAATGTAAATCCGATATACCGTTTTTTATTATATGATTGAATACCTTCAAGAGAATAGGGGATATTAGCACATTAAAGGTTTTAAAGAATTCAGATGTAAAGCCATCTGGACCAGGAGATTTACCTGTCTTGAGATTGGCAATAGTATCCAAGATTTCCTGAATATTCAAGGGAGCAGAAAGCATATAACGTTGGGATTCATTTAAGGAAGGAAATTTAATGGAGTTCAGAAAGGAATCCATATGTTTATTAGTAGATAGATCTTCTTTCCTAGAGTAAACCTCTCAGTATAGAGATGTGAATAGTTGTATTATTTCTGAATCTGATTTATAGATTTTGTTTTGAAAGTGTAAGATTGTGACTTTAGGAGCTGTCAGGTTATTTTTTATTATTCTCGCTAGAGTTTTGGAGGGAACCTGCGACCATTCTGAGTAAGTTGCTATAAATTTTTGTTCAGATAAAGAAAGGTTTTGTGTATGGAGTTGTAGAAGTTCTTTCTTTGAGTCGGATAAATCTTTATAGGTATTAGAGCCTGGATTAAGCCTGAGTTGCTTTTCTAGGTCAGAAATCTTCAAGATAAGGCTGGATTCTTTATCTTTATGAAGTTTTTTGAAGTAGGTAGCTTTGTTAATGAGAAGGCCTCTCAGGTAGGCTTTACAAGCTGCCCATTGAATGTCTAGTGGGATATGTGATTGTAGAAGATTAGAATTAAGGTCTGATAATGTTTCTGTGATTATTTGAGTTACATCTTTATTGGAGAGTAAATTGTTGTTTAATGTCCAGTTATTACAACGAGATATGGGTGTTAGATTGGGATTAAGATTGAGCTTGAGTGATATTCTTGAATGGTCAGAAAAGAACCTAGGTTCTAAGAAAAAGTTGGTCTTGTAACGCGAGAGAGGATCAGATATTAGGAAGAAGTCTAATCGTGACCATGTATTGTAGCATCTCGAGTAATATGTATACATTTCATCTTTGGTTAGGATTTGGCTGAAAGATATGGGATCAATAAGATTGAAGTCGAGCATCATTTCCTCTAAAGCTAGAGAAGCTTGGAGATTATATGAAGGAGATTTACCCATGCGATCTGTATTGGGATCTATAACTGCATTCCAGTCACCTCCTATTATGATATAATGGTCATGAAAGCTAGAAAGGATATTATATATCTGTAAGATGAATATATGTTGTTGGGAGCATGGGCCATAAACATTGAAGAAAAGGACTGGCTTATTAAAATTATGGAGTAGAGAGGTGAAGTAACACCATTTGCCATCTTTGTCAGATTTCTCCTCTATAACAGACCCCTGGAAACTATTTTTAATTATAATGGCCACTCCTTTAGAGATGGATTTATTGCCAGCAGAGACAATGCTTTTAATCCATTTTTTCCCCCTCTTTGTGCCAATCGCTTTCAACCATATGAGTTTCTTGTAGGTAGCATATATCTGCCTGGGATTTAAATAGAAGGTGAAAGAGGAGTGATATTTTGGACTTGTTCTGTAGCCCTCTAACATTCCAAGAGTCAATGTACAGCATCATATATGCCACTCATAAGGAGGCTGTGAGTTTGAAGTTTAGTAAACCTTGAGTTTAGAAGTTTGGGATATTTCCGAGACCATGTCAGCAGATTATGTAAGATAAGGGAACTACAAAAATTATTAACATTAACAGTAGTGGTAGCACAGTATTCCTTCAAAACTACCCCGGTGCCTATCCACCCATAACCTACAAGTGAAAGAATACAAATATAATAGTATAACAAGTTACTAATGAACTTATTTAAGAACATACATAGATAATGTAAAATTGACTTGTAAATAGTCCTAAAAAGGACTATAAGTAAGTTAAGTAACACTGTACATATATACAAAACTAACCATAACCATAGATAGGTCATACTATAACCCTGTAACCAACCCTCCAAGAGCATCAAGAGAGAGAACAGGGAGTGTTAGAGATATAGTGTATAAAAGCATCCAAGTATCAAAAGTAGTTATGCAAAGGTTCAGGTAATGGATGATAATATTACAAATTTGTGAGTAGAAAAGCTGAAGAGGATGAAAGAAGTAATTGTGGTTTCTCTTAACAATTAACAAGAGAGACTGTGTGAGAGATCAATCAGGGTAGCTTGTGAGGCAATATTATTGATGAAGATAGAAAGATTGATATCAGATTAACCCTATTCAGGGTATGTCTAGGTAATTTAACTGCTGTATCCGGTGTCAGTAAAGCATTAGTTGTTAGAGTGTTAGAATAGTAGAGATTGTATTAGATAAGGACTAATTGTTGGCTATGTAATGATTAGCTGACTAAAAGTTTATCTAACTATAGCATGCACAGTTTAATGTCAGTAGACAACAATATAGAATAAGGGTTCAGATTAAAAATGTGAAGGTAGTTACATTTAACTTAGGGGAATTATAAAATGATTGAGAGAGAAAGGACAAAAACACTTCATGCTTGCTTCTCTGAATAGATTCATGTGAAAAGATGTAATTCTAGGTCAGCCTTTTCCATCCCATGAAAGACAATAAAACACATAAGATTAACTAGGCTGCATTCAGAGCTGGCTCTTTCGAATGCCTGAATAGGCCCAGCCAGCATGGCACAAGAGTTCTATAATTCAAGGCTTCCAGTATCTAAGCAGAAAGGTGTGTTACAACATGCAGGACTTGCTTAGGTAAGTGCAAACAAGACAAACAACGTAATAATAGTTAATGTGTTTTTAGATGTTGTCTGTCGTTTTGAGCCTGAATATACATCAGCGTGCAAGGAATCCACAGGAAGTCACCAGCTAATTGTGCCCCTTCGGGTCGTATGGCTCGACGAATTATGGTTCCGCTTGAGGCATTGAACAAAGGGTTTTGGGATAGAATCTCAACAATTTAGAGCCGGTGAGTTAGTGTAAGACTAAAAGTCATAATTTTCCTTTAAGTTTGAGGGTAAATATAACTTCCACGTAGCTGTTTTAAGTATTAACACAATCGCAGATCCAATACACACAGTTTATGTGAAACAGGAAAAGTTGCTGTATTCAAGAGGTATTCATGTAGTCGGAGTGCTGTTAAAGGCTTTAAGGAAAGCCTCTTTCGCTTCCTTGGGGGTATTAACCATATATTTTTTGTCATTGTGAAAAAATATCAAAGAATTTGGATAGCGCATCTGAAATTTAATGTTTTTTTTTATCAGATCAGCACAGAACGGGGCCAAGTTTTGTCTGAGTAGTTTGATTTGATATGGTAAGTCTTGGGAAAAGGTAAGTTTGTGCTTATTCCACATGAAAAATCTTTGTTTCTTCGCTGACAATAAAATATTTTGCGTGTCTTGGTAGTTAAGCAGTTTGGTATATATTTGATGGGGGGTAGTAGCATCTTGACGTCTGTGCATAGCTCTGTGTGCTCTCTCCACAATTAAGCTATCTGTCTTACTCTCTGGACCCAGTAAAGCTAAAAAGATTTGTTTGGTTACTGATAGCAGATCTTGATTGTCGTAGGACTCTGGAAGACCCCTAATTAGTATGTTATTGCGGCGGCTTCTGGCTTCCAGGTCAATAACTTTAGATTGCAGGTCCATTATCATGTTGGTTTTGGCGCGCAAATCTTCTGAAAGAGACTGAATTTGAAGTTCATTAGCCTTGTTACTGTGTTCAAGAGTGTCAATTCTTTCTGTTATCTGGTTAATGGATTTACCAAAATTTGCGAGTTGCTCAGAGAAACCTTGTATGGCTGCATGGATAGGTTGAAGTGCTGATTTTAATTCATCCAGGTGGAAGTTAGTGTCTGATTTATTTTTGGCATTTGTTTTGTTTGGTTCTGTTGTTTGTTTATTCACTCTTTGCCTTTTGGAACTAACATCCTTTTCTGGAGATAGTATTGTAGATATTTTTGCTTTGGTAGATTGTGTTTCCATAGTCTCTAAGTTGTCAGCCATAGCCCAGTTGCGAAGTGTAATGATGTGAAGTAGATGGTTCGAAGGCCCCTTGGATACGCGTGTCTGGGAACCGAGATGCAGCAGAGATAAAAATGCTCTTTTTTTGGTTTGATAAATGACACAAGCCTCCGGTTTTGATGTCGAGAGATTGTTAAGTTAGTTCTTTGCAAAATTTAGAAGGAATGGCATTTACATCATGTTGAAACTCCTATATCATTTGTAGATTTGACAGGAGCTCTATGGAGAGGGTACAGTCTAGACGACCACCATCTTGGAATCTCCAGAACTGCAAAATTTAAAGGTACAATGGCAAACAGTTAAGTGAAAAATAAAGTGTGCAATTTTGGGAAGTGAATAACAGTTAGTAGCCTCTACAGCAAACTTAATATTTTAATGCATTTAATAGAAAGGTGCACAGTTTAATTTTATTTAGAGGAAGCCACTACTCTTTTTTTCTTAGGGCTAAAAGTTGTTTTTCAAAGGTATACAAGCTATTTTTCACATCTAGGAGTGGTATAAAGATAAGAAAAGACTAAATGGCAATCAGTGTAAATAGGAACAAAGGCTGTAACACACCCTCTATCGTGAGTAACCTTAATTTTAGTTGAGTACTGCCCTTGGGTATAGCTGATAATTTGGGGCAATTGTTCACAGGTGCACACTAGGCTAACTTTTTAAACCTATCCAATAACCTGAGGTCAGAATCAAACCCTGTACCTTGTCTATGAGGTGAAGACCATAGCCACTATGCCAAATTGCCCCCACTAAGTAGACAAATAGAGACTGATGGACTCAAACCCAAAACTACATGATAAAGCTAATTAGCAGCTCATGGAATTAATCCCCCTGTGCTAAACTACCAAACTACTGTTCCTATCGGGAGTGTTAAACTTCTTTTGTTGAAAATGTACATTGTTTTGTGTGTGGTTTTTTTTCTAAACTAAAAGGAAATTGGGTATTCCAAAAATGTATTTCATTTTTTTGTTTGAAGGTTTTCATTAAAGCAAAAAGAGTTGAAAATATGACATAGATTCAAATGGAGATGAGAAAAAACAATGGTATAAAAGATCAGCCTGTGAACCATTAGTGTGTGCATGTAAGACTAAAATTGGAAATACACGTTCAAAAAAACTGTCATGTACATTGGATGGAAAGAAAAAAATTATCATAATAACTACTCTATACATATTATTTAGGAATGTAACTGTCCTTATAAATACAGACAAAAAGGAAAGAGTACTGAATTAAGAAATGCAGAGTGCAAATACCAATGCTGCAGGAGACACATTTGGAAAGAAATCAGCATATGAATTTGAAAATGAAAGTATATCAGGAGGGATATTCAGCAGAATATCACAGACAAAGGAAAAGAAGAATAGTAATATTGAGTGCTTGAGGGTCTCCAATAGTGAGATAAGAGAGGGAAAAAAAAGGCAATAATGGTACATTTGCAGTAGTAAGGGACTACTGGCAATGGAGGTGGATTATGATGGAATTTATTTATGTTACACCAAAAACTGCTATTACGGAGCTTTAGAAAATTCTGAGAGAAATAATCAGCTTTCAGCAAGGAATA
Organism: Protopterus annectens; assembly: GCF_019279795.1. Taxonomy (NCBI): domain Eukaryota; kingdom Metazoa; phylum Chordata; order Ceratodontiformes; family Protopteridae; genus Protopterus; species Protopterus annectens. The sequence continues at coordinate 1,288,264,326 of NC_056731.1, read as the reverse complement.
TTACTTATAGATGGGGACAGGAACTTGATTTGCAATGGTGAGGATGTATCAGGGGTCATAGACAGGAAAATATAACAAAAGAAGATAGAGTTTTGAAAAAAAATATGAAAATACGGATGGATGGATGGACAGATGGACAGATTTGGTGTGGAACACATGAATTCAGTAGTAGGAACTCAGGCAGAATTTACATATTATTCCACAAGGTGCAATAACTGGGCTAGACTGGATAGAAATTACATTTTACTTGAACATTCATTTATTTGAAAATGTTGGTATACATCAAATAAGTAAGATAAAAATAGAGGGTAATGAAGTAAAAAATAAGACACTGGTGTTTCCCACCTACCTGTTAAAAAGTGAGTGGTATCAATTACTCAAGAGTTATTAGAGAAAATACAAATTTCTTCTGAAGGGATAGCTAGTGAGTGGGATAAAATTAAAATTTTAGTTTAAAAATAAGGTAGAAATAAAAATGAAAGATATATGGTTAAGAAGTAATAGGAATTATTTAAAGGGGCTGTAAAAGGTATTGCAGAATATGGGGAATCTTACAGAACAAAAACAGGAGAGAAACAACTGTAGAGTGCTAAAGAGAAAATAAGGGAGCATTTGGATAGTATGCATGAGTTTAGAAAAATGTCTATTCAGCAACTATTTTTGATAACAACTATGGACTACAAAAACTTTTAGTACAAAGGCTCAGGCAACAGAAAGCAGAAAGGGTGTTGCCAAACTTAGGCAGCCTATGAGAAGAAAAATAACCAGAGATATTTTAGTTATTAGAGATATTTCAGACATTTTATGAAAATTTATATAAAGCAGAGGAATATGGAAACCAAGAAAGGGCACAAATGGAAATATTTATGGAAGACTTAATTATGCCAAGGTTAGAGGAAGGTGAAGCAAAGTAACTAAAAGTTAAGATAGGAGGAGATGAGATAAAAATAGTGATGTATAATCAATTTGCAAGGAAGTCTCCAGGAACAGATGATATTCCTGTTGAAGTTTAGAAATTTGGAGGGAAGAATGTGGTAAAAATCTGGAATATTTTGCTTAATAGTTTTTTTTTTTTCAACTGGGAGAAATGCCAACATCTTGCAATAATGCTGTAGTCACTGTATCACCCAAACAGGGTAAAGACTTGTCAGATCCAGCTTCACACAGACCCATTTCTATTTTAAACTATGATTATAAAGTCATTATGTCTGTATTGGTTAAAAGTTGTTGCCAGGAGTGATAGATATGGATCATTGTGATTTTGTGGAGGGGAGTTAAACATTTGACAACATTAACAAAACAATGATGATCCAGAGGGGAACGGAATGCAAGAAAATACCACTGTTTTTGCTTGGTCTTGATGCAGGAAAAGCATTTGACAGACTATGTAGGGATTTTATGAGTAGGGCAACGGACTAATTTGCATTTCCTAATACAATAATATGTTTATTTAGGAGGATATATGAATGATTATAGGCAAGAATTAAGGTGGGAAGGTTCCTCTCATATATGCTGTTTGAATAGAAGAACAAGGCGGGTTATCCTGTTTTCCCTTTCTTATGTGTTTTATATTTAGAGCCATTAGCAAAGAAAATAAAAAGAACTAAAAATGTCAAGGATATAATTGGTATTGTAATCACAAAAAGTTGTCTTAATTTGCAGATGATATTATTTTGTGCCTGATAAGTCCAGCAGAGATCAACTCAGTGCAGCTAAACATTTTCATAATGTTTCAATTTTTTTAGTACAGGAATTTAATATACATAAAACAAAGGTTACAGCTCTAAATTATATACCACGCAAGATTTGGCTCCACAATACCCATATTCATGCAAACACAATTAGATAAAGTACTTAGGAGTATGGATTGCAAAAACTTGTCGTATGGCAGCTAAAGATATGTAGAAAGAGACTAAATGAAAGATAATACAAAAACTAAGAAACTGGAAGTCTTGTTTGTGCATATGAATAAGTCAGATACAACCAGTGAAAATGTTTTAGTCTCTTTAGTTTTCTATACAGGCTAGGGATATATTTATCAACTAGTGGAGAAGTTGTGGATAATAATAAACAGTTGAAGGAATTTATCTGGGAGAGGAAGAGGGAAGAGTGCAAGAGGTAAGGGGGATACATTGATCCTCTTAACAGAACAAGATGGTTTAAGATTATCTGATTTGAAAGCTACTTTACAGCTACACAGTTTATTGATTTATTTAGATAGCTAGCTCATATATACAACAACAGCAGAAGGTTATAAGTCAAAGGACAAAGGGATGATGAAGAAGCAGGGGAAATTCAAGAAATAAGGACAAAGTGGAATTTTGGATATGCATCCTTAAAAAGAATAATAACAACCATGCAGCATATTATATTCATAAAGTTACAGAAAGTCTTCTAAGAACTAAGCCAACATGGGAATGAAGAAAACATTTTTTTTCCAACAGGGATAACTCAAGTATGGGTACAGAAAATGGGCAAGAGGGGGTGGGAATTTACTGGAGGAAAATGGAAAAGGAACCAAGGTATTGCAAGCAAATAACTAAAGAGGGAAAGGTAATAGAGTGAGATAAGTCCAAAAAGAAGTTTAGACTATAGGTTAGAGATTGCCTTTCCTACCCAGGACTGATATCAGAGTATAGTAAAACAAATACATGAGTCTTAAGTGCAAGACCTGCTCTGGCAGAGCTTTTAGCTGAATCTAGAATAGAAGCTGCTGTTAAAATATTGATAATTAGGCATATAAAATATTGCCTGATAACTAAAAGAATCAATCAGAGGAGGTTAAAAAGACTGGGAAGAGAGACTGGTAAAGCAATTTATAACAGAACAATGGGAGGACATATGCAAAGTGCAGAAGGTTTAGGATTTTTGCTTGGAAGTAATTGCATAGGTATTTTATACCCGAAGAAGCCGTTAAAAAATTGACAGGTAGACAGTAAATGTTGGATGTGTGATGGAGAAAAAAAGAAGTCACTGGAAACATGTTTTTTTAGGAGTGTAATAAGTTGACAGATTTTAAAAATTCCCTACAAAGTGCTCTGTTAGAAATATTGGGAGAGCAAATTGCTGTAATATTATTTTAAGCTGGGACAAAGGATCTGAATTGCCTAGAATTAGTAAGGTCTTATTAAGTTTAATTCTGTTGGCTGCCAAAAAAGCAATTAATAGAAAATGAAAATCCAAATCTAAGTCAACTGTATTTAAAGCACTGAACATTGTAAAAGACATAAAAAAGGGAAGGGGGATCTTTAACAAAAGAAAAGAAATAAACTACATAGTAATAAATTAAATTTATGGGAACAATACATATAGAATAATGTTCAGGACGAGAAGCGAGGTTTAAGGGAAGGCAAGAACTGAGCAATTTATGCAACGTTGCATTGAATGACAGTTGCTATAAAGAAAGAAACATACGTAATGCATAATGGACGTAAAAGAAAAAAATGATAATATGGGTTGTTTTCTTTTCTCAAAAACAGCAGCAGTGGGTTCAGGTACAAAAGTCGACTCACAGTTTATCCAGGAATTTATTTAATAAAACACATGAAAGGTGTATTCACATAAAAATCCAAAAGGTATAAACAGTATTCCAAGCACTTTCGTCTTTGATAAATCAGAGACTTTTTCAAGGAAGTTATTCTAACTGTTACTGAGGTCAATTTAAACAAACAGATCCACCCCCAATTAACACTGAACCAATAGAATAAAACCATATAATGAATATTCATAAAGTTCATAAATATTCAACAGTCACAGTACAATTCAACCACAGAACCCATGTCATGATAAAAAACACACTAAAATGTACAGCAAATAACACACCAATCCCCAAAAATCATGCCTTTGTCAAAATAGTATAGGTAAAAATGCTATTAATAAACATATACATATGTACATATAAATTGTAAAGTTATATAAATACATGTAAAAAAATGTATATCGATTCATTTATCTACTTAATGCTTTTAACTTCAAGAAACAGACTAAGGATACAGCATCATTGATACCCAGCCAGTTTATCGCATTAGTTTTAATCTGCCATAGCTCCTCGTTTCTCCAGTTGTAGGGTCCAGGGTCCACCCCTTGGGTCTATGTCTAAAACATCAATTATTGTAAATTTAAAATCATGCCCCTCATACTCCTTACAGTGTTTAGCGAGAGCATTCGTCTCTTTGCCTAACTTAATGTCCCTTAAATGCTCATATATCCTACATCTTAACCTCCTTTCCATTTTCCTGATGTAGAAAGTGAGACAAATCGTACCTAGGGCACAGTATACCACCCTTTCAGTCTGGCATGTGGTCTTCCTTCTCAGTTCTATAGTAACCCCATTGATAATGCAAGACGAGCCCTCAAGAATATGTGTGCAAGATGAACAAGCCCCACATTTCCTCATGTAACCAGTCATAGGTCCCCTCTTACAAGATTCAATTGTGTTATCAATGTGTCAGTGTTAATTGGGGGTGGATCTGTTTGTTTAAATTGAGCTCAGTAACAGTTTTCTAATTTCCTTGAAAAAGTCTCTGATTCACCAGAGACGAAAGTGCTTGGAATACTGTTTATACCTTTTGGATTTTTATGTGACTACACCTGTCATGTGCTTTATTGAATAAATTCCTGGATAAACTGTGAGTCGGCTTTTGTATCTGAACCCACTGCTACTGTTTTTGTCATTTGGAGTTTGTGTGGCCTACCACGTTTTTTTACTTATTTTCTTTTCTATTAACGTATGTTGCCTGTGTATTAAGTGATAATTTAATAAAGGAGTTTAAAAACATTCTCAGAATTTGTACAATGGAATACAGAAATTTACCTATACAGTCTTCGGAACTTCCTCCAACATATATGTTTATGGTTAGATTATGTAAAAATTAAACTGCCAACTTCTTACTTCCTGTTAACCCCAGAAAACTAGAAGAATGTCATAGCCTTATTAAAACAGAGGCAGTGTAAGCAATAAGAAACATGAAGCATTTATTTAAGATAAAAAAATAGATTGGAAGGAGTTCATTTGCCATAAATGTCTACTTCACAAGTGCAACCACAAAGTTTTAATATTTGTCAGTCTGACCTAGCATTATCACTTGCTGAAAGATAAAAGAATGACTATTCAAGTTTTGTAGAGTTTTCACGTAAATAGTCTAAATTTTAAGAACCTATTGAAAAATATCCTGTGTTCAGTGTGGTTCCACAAAAAGGAAAAAAATGGCTCTGCATTAAGTTGTTATACTAGATACTTTTGTAATAAGACATAATTTTACATATAGACAGTAAACAAGATGTTGAAGTATGACGCCACTTCCAAGATGGCTACACACAGGGCAACAGGTTGATTTGGGCTCTTCCACTATGAAAACATAAACTGTGGAAAAAAGGCCAGTGAAACTCTGTTTGGGTGAAATTCAGTTACTGCCTAATAATTACACTACCTGGATGCCAGCAAAGAAGAAATCAGGATAACCTGATTGGAAGAACCAGGAAAGTAGAAAACAAAACTCTGACTGGGAGGAATCTTGCAGTTATTCTGCAGAAAAGCAGCTTTTGGTATAGAGCATTGCTTCCAATAATTTAGAGTATACAATAAATCAGATACACTCAGAGGTATTTAAAATGAATGACACACTGAAGGAATATATCAAGTGAAACAAAAAAGGACTGGAAAAATAGAAGAAGCTTTTATTCGCTATTCAGATGAACTGATAAAACTGCAAACACAGCGATTCTCAATAGTCAAAACTAGTAGACTTAGAAGACAGGACATATGAAGAAAACCTAAGATTTTCTGCTCTACCTGGTAAAATGGAAGGAACACGCTGCATTAATTTTATGAAAACACAGAAAAGCAATTGGACTGTTATTCCAAAGAAGGACTGTGTAAAGTCCATATCTGACCACAGAAAAGCAGCCAACACTTATAATAATGCGGATGAAATCATACCTGCAGAATGGGTTCCTCCTGGCAAAACTATGACAGCAAGGAAAAGTATTAAAAACTGTGGACATCAGAGAGGTTCTGGAAAATGATTATTGCCTGAACAGCAAGCAGACGAGAAGCAAGTTTATCCAAGCAATCATGGTATGTTGAAAGGTATGAGATTCAAGCTGCTGTATTCAGCTGTATTCAGAATATTTTTCTTGAAGATCAAAGACATTTTATGCAGAACAGGTTAAGCATGAAATAATTAAGTTTATCCAACAAACAGTGAACTGGCAAAAAGAAAAGGACACTGCTTCTCATTTTTCTCTCTATGATAAAGCCCATAGAAGGACTTTGCTAGGGAAACATTTTCCATTGTTCTAAAGAAAAGTTCCTGACAGACAGAAAAGAAAAACACAGGAGTAGACAAGGAGAGTCAGGAGTATGTCTTGGACTTTAATCAGACACTAGTGTTGACACAGGAAAATAATTAAGAAGAAGGCCAGCATCATTGAAATTAGTAAATAAATGTGAGACTATAAAGCATCAATCCCATTAACAGACATGTCAAATGTGGCTTTGCAATTAGAAATGGTTGAGAAAGAATATAATTTTGTCAACTGAATTAAATTGGCGAGTGAACTGTAAAGTAGATAATTCTTTGTATCACTGATATTTATAAGGACAATGAAAACAATGTCTAAGTAGCTGTAATCCAGGTAGTTTTTGTTCTTATTAATATCTGAACAAAAACTATTTTAATTATATAAATTACGGGTCCATATTCGGCTATCAAACAAAAAACACATACTTGAATGGCTAAATATTGAATGTAAAACATCTAAATGGAAAATTACCGAACATGTATAACTTCAAAAATAAATTCACTGACTGGCCATAGCTGGCCAACAACAAGGAAGTAACGTATTGCATAAGGTAAGTGAAGGAAACATTTTAAATTTGTCCTATTCCCCACTGTAGAGTGATCTCAGAGTTGGTATATATAGTTAGGGGGCTTGTGGGGGGCAAAGCCCCCCACCTTGGTTGGTTGTGTTCAAGATGTTGGCCAACTATAAAATAAAATTACATTTTATATTGTAAAGCAGTTTTATAGTTTGCAGTCATGCGTATTTCATATGTGAGGTGGGGGGAGTCATCAGTGACTGCTGCATATGTTAAAGATATTATAGCAAGCAAATATTTTTTCTTGGTAAGATATACAACCTTTAAATTGTAACAAGATAAGAAAGTCTAGAAAGAAGTAAAAATTCAGACAAATAATTAGTTTTCAGCTGGGGATATTGTTTATCATTGAGGAGTGGAATTTGATTTGCAATAACGAGGATACATCGGTGGGGTTAGAAAGGCAAACATAACAAAATATGGTAGGTTTCTGAAGAAATATGAGAATACATTGTATGGAAGATACAAATTCAGTACTATGAACACAGACAGAAATTTAGATATTAATCCCCACGGTACAATAACTGGGCTAGATTGCATAAAATTATATTTCAAGGGAGCAGGTGTATTTCACTGAAAGATCTGAAACACATCCAACAGCTATTTCAGGTCATGGTCCAATAAAAACTAAGATAAAGATGCAGGGTAATGAAGTAAAAATTAGACACTGGCTCTTTTCTACTTATATGTTAAATACAGAAGAAGTTAAGAAATGGGTAGTAGAAATGATTCAAGAATTATTAACAAAGACAGATTTTTTTTTCATAGGGGATAGCTCTTAAGTGGTATAAAATGAAAATATAGTTTAAAAAAATAAGGATAGGCATGAAAGAAAGAGATATTGGAAAGAAGTCGTATGAATTATTCAGAAGGACTGACAAATATTAAAGCACTTCAGAATAAGTGGAATCTCACAGAACAAGAAGAGGAAAAGCTATTCAGTGCTAAACAGAAAATAAGTAAGTGGATAGTATGCATGAGTTTTGAAAGGTTGCTGTTAAGCAACTATTTTTGATAACTCCACCAGAGCACAAAAACCTTTAGCAAATTACAATGTGTTGTTACTACACTTAGGGAGACTATGATAAGAAAAATAACCAAAACTCCTATAAAGGTATTAGAGATAGTTTGGAAATTTTATGAAAGTTTGTATACAGTAGAGGAATGTGGAAATCAAGAAAAGACACAAATGGAGATATCTGCAGAACACTTATTTATGCCAAGGTTAGAAAAAGACAAGACTCAATAATTATTACCTAAGACAGGAACAGAGGACATAAAAGGGATGATGTATAATCAATCAACAGGGAAGTCTCCAGGAAAAGACAGAATTCTTGTGAAAGTTTAGAAATTGGGAGGGATGAAAGTGATAAAGATCTGAAAGATATTTTAACAGTATTTTAAAAGGAAGGAGTGCCAACATATTAGAAGACCAAAACCAACACTCAAGCAAAGCAACTAAAACAAACAAAAAAATGTTACTAAGGATGATGTCTCTCACTGTTATTCCAAAGTACCGCAACCACAGTCACAGTACACGATCCAACCTTTTATTAAAAATGTGTTTTTTCTAATAAAAAGGTTGGATTGTGTACTTTGACTGTGGTTGTTGTACCTTTGGAATAACAGTGAGAGACATCATCCTTAGCGACTTTATTTTTGTTTTTAACATATTGGAAGAGTGTTATGCTGGCTGTATTGCCCAAAGAAAGTAAAGATCCTTTAGACCCAGCTTTATACAGACACATTTCAATTCTAAACTATGATTATAAAGTGTTTATATACTAGCTTTGAGAATGGTAATGGCATTGTAAAAACTGACATTAATCAGTGTTTTTTTTTTTTTTTTTAGTGGGAGGTAAACAGTTGACAATATTAATGGAACAATTATGATCTAAAGGGAAGCAGAATGCAAGAAAATGCTGCTAGTGTTCATGGGTCTTGATGCAGAGAAAGCATTTAATAGATTCAGCTGGGATTTTAAGAGTAGGGCAATGGTAGCATTTGCATTCCCTGATAGAATTATAGAGTTAACTGGGGGATATATAAAGAGTTAGAGGCAAGAATTAAAGTGGGGGGATTCCTCTCCAAAAAGCTGTGTTTGTACAGAGGAACAAGCAGTGGTGTCTTTTTTCTCCTTCATTATTTTTCATTATATTAAGAGCCATTGTCAAATAAAATAAATGACTCGCAAACTTAAATGATGTAAATGGTATGGTAATCAAGAAAAGTTAGCTTTATTAGCAGATTATATTATTTTGTACTTGAAAACCCCAGAAAAGAACATGCTGGTGTTGTGGAACATTAGAGACAGTTTCACATCTTTTCAAGCTACAGCATTAATAAAGATAAAATAAAGACTATCGTGGTAAACTATGTACCCACACATGAATTGGTTCGTCAATACCCATATTTATAAACACATGATAAGATGAAGTATTTAGGTGTATGGGTAAAAAAGGTTTTGATATGGCAAATATGGATATGTGGGAAGATGCTAAACAAAAGATAATACAAAAAATGAGAAACTGGAATGGATAGTAATACACAATGAAAATGTTTTAGTTCCTCTGGTTTTATAAAAAGGTCAGGCATATTCTTATACTAAGGTCAGATGTTTTTATTAACAGGAGACTGAAATTATTTGTGAGGGGAAGAGGGCAAGAGCTAAGCAGAATAAGTTGATTCTCTCCATTGAACACTGTGCTATAGGATTACCTGATTTGAAAGGCTTCTTTAGAGTTACACAGTTAAGACTCATATACATAACACAAGTAAATAGTTCTAAATCAAAGTAGAAAGGGATGATAAAGAAACGGGGAACAGTTTGAAAGAAAAGGAGATAGTAGGATTTTCAATGCAGGTCCTTAAGGAAAATAACAACCATATAGAGTATTACATTCATAAAACTGCAGAGAATATTCTAAGAATTAAGCCAACATGGTAATGAAGAAAGGAGATTGTACCAATAGGGATAACTGCAAGTAGTGGTATAGAAAGTAGGCAAGAGGGGGTTGGAATTTACTAGAGGAAATTAGCTATGGAACCAAGGTACTGGTAGCAAATAACCAGAGATGGAAAAGTATCAGAGTGGGATGAGGCCAAGCAGAGGTTTAGACTGCAAATTTGAGATTGCTTTCCTTACCAAGGATTAATATGAGATTTTAGGCTATACTTCTCGACTGCCATGATTTAGATATAATACTATGATTATGGCCCTCAGATTTATCCTTATTCCTCCTAGATTTACTAATGTTCCACAAAATGTTGGGCCTGTTTATGGGTACACATCGTATTAAATAACTAAATTAAGCCTATGCAAAGATTCCCTATCCCTAACCATATAGGGTCTAGTATATAAAGATCTCCTTTTGTGAAAAATAAGAAAACTCTCCTCTTTCTGACCCCCCCTAATATGATACTTAAAGCCCAGTGCTATGATTTGTAATTCTCCAAGATGTAGTGGTATGGTATAGACAAAGAAAGTGGATAGGAGAGTTTTAAGTGAAAGACCATCTCTGTTAGATTTTAGATGAGTCAAGAAGCTTTGGAAAATGATATTTAGTAGGGCATATAAAACACTGCATGATAACTATAAGAATCAATCAGAGGAGGTTAGATTAGGGAACAAGACTGGAAAGTCAACTTACAATGGAATAGTGAGAGGCACCTGCATGACTCCCAAGTATGCAAGAAAAGTCCAGAAGGTTTTGCAAGGAAGTGTTTGCATAGGTATTTTATACTGCAAGCAGACTTTAAATTTATTTATTTATTTATTTTATTTATTTTACATTTGTTAACCGGGTTAGTCTGGCTGAGCTTTTGTCTCATTTTCAGCACAGACCAGGGGAGAAAAGCTCCTCAGGACAAAAAAACAATTTATTGTAACATAGTTGTAACAATCAGCTATTGGATCTTTCAAGCAGAGACCTGGAAAGAAAAAAGCTCCTCAGGCAATTCATTTATACAGAGTATTAACAACTGGCAGACAAGTATGTGAGTTGTTACAAGCAAGGTTTTAACAATTAGCAGAAGAAAATGTAACTAGTTACAATATTATATAAGCTATTGAGTTAATAGTTAGGCAGATGCTTATTTAAATTGGGTAGGATCTAGTTGTATAGGAGTTTGGAAACAAGAAAGGAAAGTAAGAATGGCTAGTATGAGATGTAGGGGAGTTAAAGTATAGGAGACAGACTAGGCAAGTAGGTTGTCTTGAAACTGAAAGAATTAAGATTGGTTGGAGACAGAGGAAGGGAAGAGGTAGAAGAGACAGGGTGTAGTGTTAGAGATACATTAAGAGTGAGGTGGTGAAATAGGTGAAAGGATGGTGGTTTCAGGGTGGTTGGCTACAATGGCAAGACCATTTTGTTTTTAGGTATTTCCTTGTGGCTAATTTGAAACTTTTGCTATGCTGGAGGGATTTTATTTCCATGAGGAGTTGGTTCCAGGATGTAGCTGGGTTATAGTTACAGTTATAGTTAAGGCAGCCTATTTTGGTTTTGGGTTTGTAGATGTCTAATAATTCTTGATTTGAGCTGCGTAGAGTCCTAGCAGGGGAATATTTGGATATGATAGTGGAGAGGCTGGGGCAGAAGGAGGGTAGATAGAGGATAGAGTGGATGATTTGTAGTTGGTATAGTTGGAGCAGTTGAAGGAATTCTAGCCAGTCTAGTTGCTGTAGTGCTAAGCAGTAGTGTTACTTGTAGGTTTGGTTAGCCGCAAATCTGGCGATCTTACTGTAGGTAGTTTCAAGCTTGGAAATAAGTGTAGTATTTAGTTTGTGAATGTGTGGCAGCTATACAGGAGTGTTGGGAGTAATGAAGTTTGGGAGAGAGTTATTTGGGCAGTGTTAGTTAAGTATTTCTTGCTACGGAAAAGGTGTCCAAGCTTCTGATGAGTTCTTTTTACCAAGTTAGTAATATGGAGATCAAACTTAAGCTGATCATCTATTGTAACACCTAGCAATTTAGTAATAGGTTCAGCTGAGATGGTAGTGTTGTTGCAGGATAAGATGGTAAATGTACTTTTGAGTGGGGTGAGGTTTTTAGGGAGGAAGAGTAGGAGCTTAGTTTTGTTTGGATTAAGTATTAGCTTATTACTAAGCCAAGTCTCAATGGTGTAGAAAGATGCCTGGTTAGTTGAGTGAAGGTCAGTTGGGTTGTCAGCAATGGTTATAACAGTAGAGTTGTCAGCATATTGCACAAGAGATGACTGGGGACAAGAGGAGTAGAGCAAGTTGGTGAAAATATTAAAGAGTAGTGGTCCAAGTATGGACCCTTGGGGGACTCCCATTTGTACAGTGAGAGGGGAGGATAGTGCAGAGAGCCATTTAACTGATTGCTGGCAGGTAGAGAGATAGCTGGAAAACCAGGAGATAGTAGGGGGAGAGAAATGTAAGTTAGTGAGTTTGTCTAGAAGGAGTGGGTGAGAGACAGTGTCAAAGGCTTTAGAAAGGTCAAGGAATAGGCATGAGACAAGTTTATTGTTATCACGAGCTAGGGAGACTGTGTCAATGAATGATATAAGTGCAGTAGTTGTACTATGCTTGGGACAGAAACCATGCTGTGTGGGTGTGAGAAGATTTTCCTGGTGAAGGTAATGCATTACCTGCTTGTGAATGCATTTCTCTAGGATTTTTGAGAGTGAAGAGAGTATGGCAATGGCAAAAAATTATTTTTTGTCAGGTGGACAACAAACACTGGAATTGTGATGGGAAAGAGAGAGGTAATTTGTAACATGTTTTGGGAGTTTAACGAGTTGTCAGATTTTAAAAACTCACTGAAAAGTACTTTATCAGAAATGCTGGGTGAGCAAATGGTTGCAGTTAAGGAAATATATCTTTTGAACTGGGACATGGGATCATTACTGGTTAAACGGAGTAAGGCTTTAACAGGACTGGCCTTTGGTCAACTGGTGCCCTAGGCAAACGGGCTCCACAGTGCCACCACCAACTCCACCCGGTGCCCCATCCTGGTCTACCTACACCATCCAAATTATTGAAAAAGTGACCCTGCTAGAGCGACGTCCTAGGCAGCCGCCTAGTTGGCCTATGCCTAAAGCCAGCTACAGGCTTTATTATGTTTAATACTATTGGCTGATAAAAACATTATTGCTAAAAAATGGAAATCAATGTCTAGAGCAACTGTAAGTGAAGTACTGAATATTGTAAAGGAGATAAAAGAAATGGATATGAGATCTTTAGAAAAAGAGGGGAGGACATTACATAGAAATAAATGAAATGTGTGGGAACAATACATGCAGAATAATGTTCAGCAGAGAAATGAGGTTTAAAGGATGGAAAAATTGTGCAAGTAATGTAATGATGGAGTGAATGGTAATTGCTAAAAAGAAAACATATGCATACTCCATGAAAACAATGAAAAATATCACCATGGTTTGTTTTCTTCTCTATTAATGTATATGTAGCTATGTTATCTCAATTGTCATTTATGTACCGTAGGTGTGCATATGTATATTGTAAATGCCTATATAAAACCTGCAATTTTTTTGTTTTCATTTTTAATAAAAATTCATCAAAGCATAAAATGTAAAAATTCCATCTGCCATTATTTTTCAGTAAAAATGTAGCAAAGATGTGAACTGTGTCAAATTATACAGAATAATAAGAAATTGTTCTCTTCTGCAGAAATTCAGTACAGCCTTGAAAAGTAAAGATGCTTATTGCACACCCACATTTGAAGAGATAACTCCCTGCCAAAAACTATATCATCTTATTTGGGAATGGAGCTTTTTGGTTTGAGTAGGAAGAAGTTATTTGGATTTTAAAATCTTGACCCAGAAGTCTGGTTAGGGGATCTGGAAACATATGTAGACAATAACCTGGTATTCTATCAACACACAACCAAGACAATAAGAAAATCATTCTGTGTTGCTGAACTCATAAGCAAGGACATGGCATTCAGGTCCAAGGAAGTAACAGTACCACTCTACTCAGCTCTTATCAGATCCATCACTGAGTACAATGCCCCCTTTGCCATGTAACTAACCAAGAACTTGCAATGGTTGGAATGCCCTCAAAGGTTCCTCACCAGAAGAATCCAGGGTATAAATACCCAGGTCTACATTATTTCATTGAATGTCTATTCAGTGAATAGCCATTTGTCGAACACCTATTTAGCAAACCCACTCTTCATTGAATGGTGAATTTTAACTATGGCAAACCAGTGGTAGACCACCATCTGGAATTTGCCCTTTTCCCCACTGCAGTGCGATCTCGGAGTTGGTATATTTAGTTAAGGGGGTTGTGTGGGCACAGCTCCCCACATTGGGGGGTGTGGGGGTGTAGCCTCTACCTTGGCAGGTTTTAAACTTTATTTCTTTTGCGGTTGCTTGGTTGGCCAACTACTTCTTTGCCCTACTTAAAATCTGCCATTTGATGAAGAGCAGTTCTCCAGACAGGTGTTCGATGAATGACTATTCACTGAATAGCCATTCAGTGAAGTGATATAAACCTGAACACCCTGTCCCACACAGATCAGCTCTGATGGATCTCTTGCACATCTGCAAGACAAACAGTACCAGAAACACTAGATCCAGGGACCTAAACTTTCCCTACAACATAAATACAACATGCTGGGGGACAGATATGTGTCTCAGCAGATCCCCATGCTATGGAATAAGCCCCATGTCTATGTGAAGCAGAACCCATCACTGGCGCTATTCAAAGGAAACCATGACCCACTGAATGGGAAATCTCAAATTCACCTCTGGTCTGTCCCCCATGTCTCTGATGGACAGAGATCGACAGTAAGCAAATTAATCCCCAACTAACATATCCCTCACATAGCCCTTAGCTACCTTGTTACTAACATACCCCACCATATAGGTGTCCAAGGAACTTGGGGATAAAACTGGGTTGGGTTGCTCGGCTAGACTTGTAAAGATCCTGGTGGTTGTTAGCCTACTAAAAACCTATGAACCTATGATGGTAAAATAACATTATAAGCCACTCAGCCGAGAGAGAAAGAGGTGGGTGAGTCCCTGGGAAACTAGTAGTTATAACTTTATTCTTAGTTGTACACAGTATAGCCTGCATAGGTATGGCCTGTATTAGCCATAGCCCAATGCAGCCAATCATCTCTCAATTATTATTACTAATTGGTAGGTGGCAGGGGTGTGGAGTTAAAAGATCGCGCCCTCACATCTACAATAAGGATATTGTAACAGTGACTTTAACAAACAGTTATCAGTGAAGGGGTTTGTGTGCCACATGACTTTGTGACTAATCAGAAAGGAGAGCTAAGTAAAAGCTGTTTTAAATGCATGGTATTTTTAATGCCACTTCATTTACTGTAACATCTACTGACTCCAGCTTGGGATCTAAATTTTGTTTTGCAGAAGCTGTTGTTAACTTCATTTGAACCTATCTCTTCTGCTGACCTGAAATTTCTGTCTTGGAAGATTTTCTTTCAAATGGCTTTCACTTCTTCTAGCAGGGTTTCTGAGTGAGTTCCTAATGTGCAAGGAACTTTAAACATTTTTTTACAAGGAAAGGTTGTATTTAATAACACCTCCATACATTATGCCCAAGGTGGTCTTTGAATGTATCCTTTATCAAATTATTTAGTTTTCAGTTTACTATAATTTTCTATGAAATGGAAGCCTTTGGGGTTCTGAAATGTTATATAAAAATGGAAAAATAAATAGACAAATCAATTCTTTGTTTAATTTTAGAAGGACGGTGAGTCTTACCCAATAATGAAACAAGAATCTTTTCAAGTAGTTTGTGAACTGCATTTTTTCTTACAATAAGTACAACAAAACTTTGTCTGGAGAGGTTAGGGCTCATTCTACCACGTTAGCATCTACCATTGTAGCCTCTTCAGAAATGTATCTGTGGGAAATCCACACAGCCATCCATTCACACTTTTTCAAAGCATTATAATTTGGATGCCAAGTCCATGCAAGTTTTGCTACAGCATTTTGCAGGAGATATATTAAGCCATCCACCCTTATGAAATCTGTCAGCTGTTGTGCTTTACAATTTCCCAACCACATAATGAATCCTGAAGCAATTACCTTATGGTACCCATAGTACAGCGTGTGATAATTCACATAACAACAGATATATGAATATTAAGATCACTGTTGCAATGTGTGCTCCCTTCCTCCTCCTCTGGTGCTGTTGTGTACATTATTTTGCATCTAGTAACTAATCTACTAATTAGATCTCCTTTGCCTCTACCTATATTTTTATTACTACTAGACATACAAAATGAATGTACTGGTTTGTCTCTCCTTTGGCAAAAAAAAAAAAACCCATAAGGAAGTATGTTTTCTTTTCTTTCACAGGTTGGCTGTCATCTAATAGCCACAGACTGAGACTGCAGTCTCACATGCTAAGAGATGCCTGACTAGTAGTGAATCTGGATGAAGACCAATGGTCACCTCCAGTACATAGCTCCCATTCAAATAATGAATTTTGCAGCAATGACCTGATTATGTGTACATCTAGTATGGGGTGTTAACACATAACTGTAGTTTTTCTTTATTACTCACAACAGCCACTAAAAACTCAACAGTCATTGGAAGTACCAAAAGCAATAAATAAAGACAAAAAAAAATCATAAAAATACCATCTTGTTAATTGCTGTATTCCATGACGAGGCCCCAAGTCCAGATCATAGTGGGATTTTCTCCTTCCTGGTGAAAGCATTTGGTCTCCTGGCTTCACCCTCCACATCTAAAGAAGGAAATCCTGCCATGTGCAATGACAGAAAGTTCACACCGGGGATCACACCAACAGCACTACTAGATAGGGGCTAAGGGTACTAGCTGCTAGTACAAGGGTCTGGGGAACTAATAATGGGGTGGTGAATACCGCACAACGTGGCTGGGCTAATATATGCCTTTGGGCAGATAGCCCAGTACCAACCTATGAACCTATGTGCCCAATCTCTTAGTGCTTAACACGTTGTCAGTGTGCCTCTGCACTAAGATTTACTCATGCCTGCATTGTTTAGTCACTTGGGCTTTATTCTCTTGATCAGTTCCCAGAAGATATGAATAAATCCAAGAATAACCCCTGATCATTTATCCAGACATGTCCCTTCACCACATGTGTTTACTTACTTCTCCGATTATATAGCTTTATGGCACTCAGGTTTAAGACCAAGAAGCAAGGAAACAACAGCATTGAAAAGATGAGTGCTGTGAATTGTCATCCTTCAGTGACTAGTCCATTTTCCCGTCTTGGACACTGACATGCACTAACATCAGATAAACACGGTGTACACTTCAGCACACCATGGGCTGGCTCTATTTCTGCCTGCTCCAAGCTGTCATTGTAATTTGTTGTGCCCGTTCCTGACAAAGACTGCACAGGTTGCAACAGACCCATGCCATCACACTAGTGTACATTAGCTGACAAGCAGCCACTTTATTCTATTACCCCCCACATATCAGTTGCATGACCCTGGCTCACACCCATCTCCCAGCAGCAAGAATGACACTCTGACCCTATACCTCTGTCCAGAATGTCATGGAATGTCCAGATTTTTTGCTCCTGTACCTCTTAACTGCACAAAATTCCACAGAATATTTAGATTTTTGCCTCTTATTTTTGGTATGTCTCAAAAAAATTACTGTTTTTTTTTTCTAGCAAGTCGTTGAAGCTGTCACTAAATAGTGAATGACATTTCAGTTTGACTTCCAAACCATCAGAAAATGCATGGTAATGCAAAGCATCTCATTCTAGCCACTTAGTTCATAACAGCAATATTTTAAAATCTGACCTTGATTTGGGGCCTTTGTCCCTCATTATTTTTGCCCCGGTCCAGAATTTCTGTATTAAAAAGTGGTATGTCCGCCCCTACACCTGCGGGATGACTCTCCACGACCTCGTATAACTGTTATAAATACTACATCTCCAAACAAAGTGATCACCATGGGCCTGGGTTAATCTCAACTGCCACAAGAACAATAACACAACGTCTAAATAAAATAACACTGACTAACCCCCACCTCCTAGACAGCTTAAAAAGATCACTGGTTAAATCCAGTGCCTAATGGGATGCACATGATACTTCTATTGTAGGCTGTCCAGTGTGATCATTAAAATAATTCAAGATGTCTGTGAGAAAAATCATCCAATATACATTGACTGGTGCGTACTCTGTAAGCAAAGATATAGTTACTACTTCACGCAAAAAAAAATAATAATAATAAATAAAACAAATAAATAACCCAATAAATAGGCAAACGGTACTACTGTGATGTTTCAATCACAATAAGACGACAGTGGCGGGGGACTAGGAACACAAGGCCCATCCCCATCTTCTTAAGTGCTGCGGTCCCTCTTCCTAACGGTCCGCAGGTGGTGGTTTCTCGGCAATAACGGGAAATCTTTCCATCTTCCGCTAGTCGCAAAGAACATAAACACACCCAGAAAGAGGAAAATAAAAAAAATACTCAGTGGTTTGTTTCTTGAGTCGGGTAAATAGCAGCGGCGCATAAAAGCGAAGCAGGGGACTTTCCTTTGTTATTACTCTTTTTTTTTTTCATTGTGAATATGGTTGCAGCATTCCATTCTCGGCAGTAACAATCCTTCTGGACAAGGGGTGATGCTACTGAGCAATTCTATGACTACCGGCAGGGAGAGACAGTGAGGTGTGTTCACCAAGAAGGCAATGTGTGTGTGAGAGGGAGGAGAGAAGAGAGAGAAACAGAAAGAGAGAGAGAGAGACTGAGAGGGAGCACGAGCGAGGGACAGAGGCTTTTCTTCAGTTAGTTGGCACTGAGCTGGGTACGGAGTAGCAGTAGTAGCGCGGTGCTGAAGCGCTGACACAGTAGGACCCGTTGTAGCGAAGCACAGAAGTGGAGTGATAGAGATCTTGTCACCGCAGCTGCATCACCGTCTTTTTTTTTATGTACATCATTGAACAACCACTCTGTCAAGCACAAGACACGAAGAAGAATCTTCCACTAACAAGAATCTTTTCGTAACAAAAAAAAAGCAGCGGAGAGGATCTAGCTGCAGCAGCACTAAGCACTCTGTGGAAAGAAGGACCACGGGAAAGCCCCGTAACGGCGGCTCCCTCTTGTCAGCATCAATGGATCCGAGAGCGCGAGGAGTAGCATTGTTGCCGTTCTTACTGGTTCTTGTCAGTGTGACAGCCCTGCAGGTAAGCCTTACCACTTTCATTTATTTTCTTAACCTTGGTATTGAGTCAGTGGGGTATTTCCCCCAGACCGGGGGACTGTAAGCTTCCATCTTCTGTGGTTAGGATAGTTCCAATTAGTTCAAAGGCTGAATCGGTCTGTTTTACTTGTTCGTATCGTGGTGTGGAGGTTCAGCCCGTCGTTACCCATATTTTCAGTGCTAGGGTACGAATGAACAGCATTAGGATTAGAAAGTGGCTGTATAGAATAATATAACAACACTTAAATCTGTTATTTTATAAAATGGAAACTTCAGGGAATTTCGTTGCATGCTATCTTCTTGCCCAGCTTTTTTGGGGAAAAAACGGTTTTGCTGCAAAGGTTCATTTTTGTAGGTTGCCTACTTGTTAATCCTTGTGACTGTTATCTCTCTATAGACTGCGTGGGGTTCCTTACTGACCCGGATTTGTGGCAAAAGCGCTCCACTAACGCATCCCACATTTTTCTCTGTCACACTAGGCGTGACCAAGGGTCACAGTTCCATGGGGTATGTACTGGTGAGGGCACTATTTTTCAACTGTCTCCTAATTTAGAGGGACTTCCCTGATTTTGCCTCGAAATTGTAATGTATGTAACCTTTTCCCGACATGACCGTGGTGGTTATGGTCAAAATAAATAAATACGTGCATACTTGCATGTATAAGAGTGTCTAATTTCAGAAAATGTACGTTAACAAATTCCACCATTTGCCTGTTAGCCTTGGAAGACTTTAATATCGGTAATAGTTTTAAAACTGTCGTCATTCAGGGCCTTGGTCCTTGATTTTTGGGCTTTGTCTCTTATTTTAGACACTGATGT
Organism: Protopterus annectens; assembly: GCF_019279795.1. Taxonomy (NCBI): domain Eukaryota; kingdom Metazoa; phylum Chordata; order Ceratodontiformes; family Protopteridae; genus Protopterus; species Protopterus annectens. The sequence continues at coordinate 1,288,244,465 of NC_056731.1, read as the reverse complement.
GTTACGAGCAAGTATGTCATCAAGTTGTGTGCGAATTGTTTGTTCCTCAGTGGGTGTTAGTCTCTTACTGTTATTGTATGATTTTTGGGAGACGGAATAACTTTATGGTTTTGAACGGGGGGGGGGGGGCGCATGCGAGTTTATGTACTGAACTGCTGTCCATGGTGAGAAGGTGGGGACGCGCGTGTACCATTGGGGGTGGGTGTAGCTCTGTATCAGTGCCCTTTTGATTTATTAATCAGCTTAACTAACAGGGACACTACCTCAACTGCAGTTAGTCGGTAACACAACTACAGATAACACAAACGCTGGGCGCTAGTTGTGACAGCCTGCTGTACACCCCCGCCCTGGGAGCTGGCTGAGCGGCATGGCTGGCTGTTAGTCGCTAGGAGACGGGCGGATGTTGAAGCCACTTTGTCTCAGCTGCACCAGTTGTTTCTCGCCCAGCGGGAGCCAGGGGTTTGATTTGTCACTCTTTTAATGTGCTGATTATTTATTTTATTGTTTTCGCTTTTAACGAAATAAACAGTAAAAAATAGTTTGAGAAAGTTGGTTTCACCCTGTCGTCTTGCGTGTTAAAAGCCATGAATATTACATGTTGTTGTGTTTGCTGTATACTCATGGTGGGAGAACTGAGCTAATGTGAAATCGAACATGCAAGAAGCTTTTTCAAGGGGGGGCGGGGGGGTGTTGCTTTCGATTCCAGTTCTTTTTTTATGGTCACAATGACTAACACGTGTAATGCCCCCCTTGCAGGAGTGGGGTTTATTCAAATGTGTGCAGCGGAACACATATCTCTCAACTGTGCAGAATTTCTCAGAATGTCAAGATTTTTGCCTCATATTTTTGGTCCGTTTATCATTAAGTCATGGTTTTCTGGCAAATCATTGGCATGTCAACAAATATTAAAGTCACAAAATAATGGCAGACAGTTAAAACTATTCAGAAAATTAATGCTAATGCAAAACCTGCTATGCTATCAACTTTCTAAGTTTGCAAGAGCAACATTTAAAAAAATGCTCCTATTTTTACGCTTTTGTCCCCGATTGTTTATGTCTTTGTCCAGATTTCTTGTTCTAAGTGATTGAGACGTATGACGGAAGTTTGTTGGTGTGCAGTCTATTCTCTGTTCCATTTTGTTCGCGTTCCCCTGTGCATGAGGTGGCTGCTTTGAATAGTGCTGAATTTGTGATATTTTGGTATACACAAGAGGGATGTATTATTTCTTTTTATTGTAGCACAGCGTAGATAATAGTGACTGATGCTGAGATTGCATTATTTCTGAGAGGAATACTGTAATCGCTCTTGTATGGAAGGGGTCCCGCAAGCACATCGTCGGTGTGGATATAAGGTGATACTGTGAACAGACAATATTTGACTGGGTCACAGTTTTGGAACCCATCCATCAGTGGTAATAGCAGTGGTCTACACGTATATGTGCATAGATGTTTATATATATATATATATATATATATATATATATATATATATATATAAAATCACGTATATGTAGACGTGCGTCACTGCGTGTCTAATGTGTGTCTATATGTATGTACATGTATATATGTATATATATATATACACACACAAACGCACACACACACACACACACACACGCTCAAATATATGAGTATGTGTATATGTGTATACACATACATATAAGCGGGCACACACGTGTGTGTATACCATATCAGTAGAATATAACAGTTTATTTTTGTGTCATTTTTTTACCTCGAGGGCTGGCAATGGTATCATAGCTGCTCCGTCTTTAGACAGAACTGAAAATTGAGAAGGGCGGTATCGGTAACAAAGAGTTGCTGAAAGGACAGCGGGCTTCAAAAACAGTGTGTTCAGTGAATTTCTGAGGGCAAATAGTCTGTACAAAACAGCAGAAACTGAAGCAATTCCTTCATGATAATTTTATGCCCATTTCATGCTGTTATGTTTAGGGCTAATCTTTAATTTAGGATATATGATTCAGAGGTTTGCAATATTCTTCACCAGTTTTCAGTCCCTTTTAGGGGTTCGGGCTTAAGTGTGATGTCGGTCTGCACTTGACACTTACATGTTTGTGCTTATGTAGCAGACACGTTTGCATTGTTCCTGTCCTTTGTCCTTGAAGGGATGAAGTAGAAAACTAGTCTGTGCGTGCGTGCATGTATATGTATAAATAATATATACATATATATATATATATCTATCTATATATATATATAATTGTACATATAGATATACATATAACATGCGAGTGCGTATGTGCACATACATGTACATTTTTTTACCTAATACATAAGGACTGCATACTGTTGTGTTTGCTGGCTTATGATGTTTTCAGTATAGCAATTTGTATTTCCACTCAAAGAGATTTTAATTCTAAGCTGTGACTTAAGTCACAATGATAAAGTGATGATTTAGGATACCATTTTTATTTTCCAGAAGGCCATCTTGTGCCTTAAGTGAGAACTCTGTGGAGACGAAAGACATGAAGAGGTCATCCCTTTATTAGTCAAGTGAAAATATTACCTCCAGCTACATTTTGGCAGAAGTTGTAAGGAGAGGAAGTGCAGGAATCTGATTTAGCATAACTATTAGCACCATTCATTAAGCTGTTGCCCAGAGCATTGTACAGGCTGCAGACAAGTTGGCAGCATGTTTTATGCAGACCACTGAAAATGACAGTAGGTTAAAGGAAGTCCAGAAATACACAAAAAGGGTTGTCTTATCTGTCATAGCATCTTGTCATATTGCTAGCTACTATCCAGATGCTTTGAATGTTTCATTTTTGTAAGGCAGCAATGATTACAATTATGTGATGGAATACAAGAATTGTGATAGATGCTATAATATGTTAATTATTACTACCACCACATTATTGCTTAATTTATATAGTCTTATTTGTATATTTTATTTTTTTAATTTGTTTGAAACTAATAAAAAATTGCTTTAAAATGCCTAATATTACATTCTGTAGGACTGGATATAGGTACTGACCTTTTGCTCTCAGACGGTTGTGTACTACAGTATAAGTAAGAATGTGCAAAACATTGGACATGCAGTTTATTGGGTAAGAGAGCAGTGGAGAGAAATATGAAATCCCTTTTTAACGCAAACGAATCAGCAGCCTGAACATAAACTGTAGTGATGTTTGAAAGCTGCTTGCTGAGTGGCAACAAATGCATATAATTATGACCTAAGTTATATGGGATTTGACTGTTTCTCATCTGCTGTGAGTACTGGTCTCGTTCTGTTTAGTATAGATTTATGTAGTTGTATTTGTGAGCTGTGTACACCAAAGCTTTTTAAAGTCCAGTGAACAAAAGGAAGCAGTGTTGTCACCTTCCCTGGCAGGATTCATCAGAAGAGTACTTAATGAGAAAGTAGATTAGTGGAAATATATTGGTTTTGCTATTTGTTCAGTGCGGAATGAGCACAGGGAGCAGTTGACATGCTTGTTTAGCATTTAAATCAGGATGCTTCAGAGGGACAGTTTGTCATTTTTAAGACATCTGGAGCTACATTTTTCATAAAAAAGTGCATTTGAAACCTCATTAGCAAAAAAAAAAAAAAAAAAAATCCTGTTTTACACTGGTTATACACATTATGCTGTTTTGTTTATAGCTTTTGAATAAACTAGATTTTTTAGTAGTCCACATCAAACAGTGCAGTTAGCCAGCTGAAGCCCCCCCCCATACATCCTTTATTTTATAGTTGTCCACAAGCTTGGTCTTAATGGGTTGTATCAGGAGGAGTAAAGCTTCTAGCCATATGCTTTCTGATATTAGTGAGCTTAACCTTGTAACACACAGGTTTGTTTAAATATCTTTCATTTCCACACTCATGCCCTTAAACTGTCGTTTTTCTTATGCTTTCTGATATTAGTGAGCTTAACCTTGTAACACATAGGTTTGGTTTAAACATTTCTTTTCCATAGTCATGCCCTTCAACTTCTGTGTTTTTTTCCCCTCAACTCAAACATTACAGGAGGGGAAACATATTGTAGGTTCAGTACGAGTGATGCGCAGACACAAAGCAGCTTTTGAGTTCTGAGTGTGATATTGAGTTGTTCAGTGGTTTTATTTTGTCTTTGGGGAACAAAATAAATGGGTCCATGTCTCAGTGGAGGCACCTTCTCCACTACAAAGCATAAGTCACAGATATAGTACATATGCCGGTTTCATAACCTGAGCACTGAAATGGGAATGTAAGCATGGTTGGGCAACACTGGTGGTTTGTAAGCAGAACGCATGTTGAGACCATTGGAAAAATTGCATGTTACTAGAAAACAAGCTCAGAAAAATAGCTGCAAGTGTCCCTCCTAGTGTCCTGTCTCAGCAGGACTTTGTTTCTTGAACTTCTGTCATTCTGTCGAAAATTTTCATAGCTGTGCTGATGTGAAGACCTTTTTAAAAAAGTTAATTTGCTTTTCACTCATCAGTTTATAAGTCTACATCTGAGAGAAAATTTCTTTTGTGTTATTCTGCTTAAATGTTTGTTGTCTTGCAGTTTTTATCTAATCGATCAGTTGTACTGAGTTGCTAGTGACAGGCGTTATCTTTCATATCTGTGGTCACTTTATAATTCACTTTTGCCATACATGTTTTGGCTGTGCCTGACAAAAAGGCCACAAACCAGTATACTTAGTAATGTATGAATTTAAAAAGGTTAGCTTGGGATAAAATTTAAACCCAGTTTGTGCACGAATTTAGTTTGTTTTTGTGTTGATTTCTGTATAACATTTAAGCCTTTGCATTTATATATGTATACAGCTGATGAACAGGGAGTAGTGAATGCTTACATTTATTAAAATTGTGTTTATTGGGTAGGCCAATTGAAGCCATAGGTTAATTGTTTAGATTGATGCATTATACAGAAGGCATCAGTGGCCTTGAACCATGTTTTTAAATATGTATTTTATTTTATTTATTATTTTGATAACTGGGTATATGTGCTGGTACCAGACAGCTTGAAATTAAACAAGTAAACAACAGTATATGTGATGCTTCATAGCTGTATCCAGACATTCTGCTTGTGCAGTTTTTAAAACGTTAAATTATTTTTTGCAGAGTAATGCACTAGAATTAAATTAAATCCCTGACTTACCTACTATTGTTCTATTTTGATGAAGTCGTATGTTTTGCTAAATGCATCCGAAAGTTTCCCAAATACATTTGTATCAGATCTCAATTCAGGATACTTTTCTATAGTATTGAAAAGGTATGCTGTCCAGAAACATACATTGTCTGGCGGGGATGATGCATTTGGTAGTTGGTTTTATGATCAGAAAGCTTGCCTACAGTTCCAGAAGTCTTGGCAACACCCACATGATGCTTTGTTGAGGGATAACTCCACCCAGACACTGAAAAAAGCATATATTTTTCATTATTTTTTGATCCACTCTGCAGTATCAATGCTTTTGCAGTTTGTCATACGTAACATGTCCTGGAGTCTACCATGCTGATATGTTGCTTTACAGCCAGGCTGTCTTTGCCACAGTGCAGTTTTTGTCTCCATTATATGACACAGCCATGTCACCATTACGTTTTCTGTCCAGTGATGTTAAATGTTAATATTTCGCATTTCTGCTTTGTCTGAGTCTCTCTCTCTCTCTCTCTCTCTCTCTCTCTCTGGTTAGAATGTCAGTATTCCTTTTGCCATGGCTCTTCTTGCATTTTGTTGTTAATAAGCTTTATACATAATAAAATCACTTTTCATCAGTTTTAAATGCTCTTTTAAAAATAGTTTTTTAATGACTTTATTATGTTAAACACCAGTTTTAAGCTGCGGGGCCAGACAGCTCATCACTCAGTTTTTTAGTTCTCATTTGTGACCCCTAACCGGGAAAATCCGAAAGGAGAAGAAGAATCTGTTTAGCTTTTTATAAGGTTGTATGGAATGTAGCTTCCCCTCCCCCTCTTATCAATTTCCCCAGTGACTTAGCGAGGTAGCAGAAGTGTAGCAGATGAAGGAAAGAAACACCAGATTTTGCAAGCTTCTAAAATGGTAACCAGAAAAAGGGGGACTGGTGCTTAAAATGATTTCTTTATATGTGTCAGGTTTGGAGTCAAAGAAAAGAGAGTAAGGAATACTTTGTGGAAAACAAAAGTGACATTATGATGGATTTTGAGTTGTCCTTCTACTGTGTTTCATAATGGTACACTGAAGAAAGATCTTCAGAAAACCCTTCCTTGCTCTGCACTGCCCCCAGCATATTATTCTCTCTCTCTGTCTCTTTTGTTACCCTCTGGTAATCACAGTGACCACACTTTTGAGCTCATAATTACCAGAGAATACACTGCATGTGCAGGGTGGCCCAGTCAAAAACTTCCATCTAGTCTCCTGTTTTTGGCAGCAGGTTTGACTTAAGACAAATGGAATGAGAGTTAAGCAAGTTTCTGCTGTTGCTTGTTACTGCTCTAGCACCCTCATCTTGTATGTGTATTTCCTTTCATGGATATGTTATTAATTTTCAGGTATTTTGCTTACTTTTTTACTATCAAATTTGATTATTGCTCATTTTATTTTATATTTTGCTTTATCTGAAATTGAGATTATGACAAGGAAAATTTATATAATGTATTCCCTGGTATACAGTTATGGCCTATTTCAGAAGTATTCACAATTTTCATTTGCTTGTCCTTGCCATGTTAAAATGATTATTTAAGTGTTGTAGTGAATTACTGTAAAGCATTGTGACTAAAATTAATTCTTTCCCATACTTTTTAGATAGCTATGACTCGGCATCTACATTAGCACAATTCGGTTTTGTTTGGCAAACTTCTGATCAATTTTATTTGTAAATTAAAATGTGAAACTGAAGAGCCAAATAAGTTTTTCATCACCACATTTTGTAGATACTACAGGAATGCCCTTATTTTCTTGCCACTTTTAAATGAATAAGTAAAAGTGCTGTTGTGTGCTTGCATGGTCCTTCACTAGTTTCACTCAGTTTTTAAATGAAGAGTTAAACCAATGGCTGACATCTTCAAAGATTGTCTTGCAATGAAAACTATACTTGAAGCCATATGACTTCGTGTCACCTTTTCCCATTTGGCTGTGGCCTTTGCCAGTTTCTCCGTTACCTTTATAGCCTGTCCTGTTGAATTTACCATCTGTTGGAATACATGAAGACTACCATGGCTGATTGTTTTGTTTTTCCTGCATTACTGCCTGTTTTGTGTGATACTTACTGGGTTTTTTTTGTGACAAGGGCTTTTTAAGTACTGGTCTATAGTTAATTTTAAAAGCCCTAGGGTGAGATTTTTTTCTCTTGGTTAATAACTACAAAAGGAAACATTTGCAGCTGAACAGTCAAGTTGTGATAAGTCTGTATTCTGTCAAAATTAAGTAAACTGTGAGCTTTATTAGTTGCTTTGAAACATAGTATTCGTCAGCAGATAAGAACTGTTTGCTTACTTAGTCTTATATCATTCCTGTGTTTGTCATGGATACTGAGGGCTTTTCTTTGTGCGTTTTGTACAGCTGCTTATAATTTGCAGTCAAAGCAAATTGGGTTCTCTTGCTTTGTCTTAAAGTTATGAACAGAAATGGTATATAATTTAGCTGAGGTTAGGCTGTGAGGCTTCTGTGTTCACTGCATATTTATTATACATTTGTCATGATATAAGACTAGGACTTTACAGCTCAAGCAAAGCAATAACTACTGTAATGCCCAGATTCCCAGAGGGCATAGATGTATTTGCAACTCCAGAGAAACAAATAAATAAATTAAAAAGCAGACAAATCCTACCTGTGGTGCACATATGTACATTTTGACTGATAATTTCTTCCTTTAAAAGTGGTTTAACCCATTTTGGAAATGTGATTCCATTTAGTATCACTCAGGCTGTATTAAAAGAGTCAATTTTTGTAAAAGGTTCCTTGTTTTTGGTGGTTTGAAGCATGTAATTCAGTCTGGAGTCTTAAGGCCACATTCATCATATTGCTGTTGCTCTACCAGGAAGAACTTTGAACTAAAAATAAATCTTTATTTTTTATTGGGTGGAGTAGGGAAACTTCACTGAGAAAATGTAAACCTTTCATATCAAATAATATGCTGTAAGTAGTTGAAAATACTATGTTGATTATTTGTGTTGTACTTAAGATGTGAAGTTAATTAGTTTTGGTAAGCAAGTAAATTGTTACCTAGTTGTGCCTCATTGTTACAGGACATATATCTTTTTACAGGACTCAAGAATGGGGTAAACAATTGTATTTCTGATGCAAACCAAGCTGTTAACTTTGATTGCAGTTTTGATGCAATACACGCTGTTATTTTATCACCAGGATTACCAAAGTAATACAATCTTTCCCTTTCCCTGTTATCCTCTGTTGATTTATTTATGTTTTTAAGTATTCTGGTGTATTTTTCCTTTATTGTTCTTAATAATTTCTCTCTAATTGCATACCATTTTATGTCTCGTTTAAGCTGACACATTTGTGGTTTAGGTAGTATATGGGTACAGTGTTGATACCTCACAGCTCTTGACTTTCTGATTATTTTCTTGACTCAGGTGCCTTTTGTGCAGAGAGGTTGTTTACATGTAGTCTCTGTGTCTGTGTGTTGGTTTTCACCTGGCATGTCATTTTTGTACGTTGTCCCAAAGGCATGTGAATAGGTGAGTTGGTGTTGCCTGTATTGTCCATGTGTCTGTGCAGTGTGCATGCTAGTGTGGGAATGTGCTGTGATGAACTGACATCCCATCCAGGACTGGTTCTTTCTTAAAACCTGTTACTTGCTGTGATAGAGTCCAGCTCCCCTTAAACGAGTAAACTGGGTACTAAAAATGGATTGATGTGGTTTAAAAAAACAGTAATTGGGCATATTAACCTTGGGAAACTTAATTTGTAGTGTCAGCATAATTAAAACAATTAAAAGGATCATAATTAAAACAAGGATTGGTCTTGGGGCCTCTACTGTTTGGGATATACTTTTCTGAGGTGCAAGCCAAAACCAGTGATCTGTGGCTGACCAAGTTTGCAGATGACTGCAAGCTGGCCGCTGTCTTAAATTTCCCTAGTGATGTGAACATCCTCCAAGAGGGCTGTACCCAAACTAATGACTGGTGCCAGAAGCATGGCCTCAAACTGAATGCCAAGAAATGCATCATTATCCCCTTTGGGGAAAATGTCATCCCCACTAATTATCACAATAATAACAACATACTAAACTTGCAATCAGTCGTGAGGGACTTGGGCATCCAGGTTGATAGCAACCTGACTTTTGACTACCACATTGCCTCCATTGTATGGAAGGCTTTCTACCTGGCCCACCTCATAAATAAGGGTATTTCATCCAGGAACAAGTAAGTCATAACATCTCTGTACTCTTCCCTTATCAGACCCATTATCGAGTACAATGCCCCTTTCCCTTGCCAAGCACATGCAGCAGTTGGAGAGACCACACAGGTTCCTGACCAGGAAAACCCAGGGTCTCAAGCACCTGTCTTATACAGATAGGCTAAAAGCCCTGTCCCTCTACTCAGTCTCATACAGACTGCTCAGAGGTGACCTGTGTCTGGCATACAAGGCCATTTCAGACCCAGTCTTGATGGAGTTGCTGCATATCCGTAAGACAAACTCCACTCTCGCAACCCGCACGCAAGGCCTTAACCCAGTCAGTGACATTAATAGAACTTGTTGGCAGGATAGATTTGTGTCCCAAAGACACCCCCGTCTGTGGAATAGACTCCCTCTCCATGTCAGAGTACCTCTCTAGCCCTCTTTAAGAGAAACCTGGATGACTGGATGGGAAACAGAAAATATACCCCTGGGATCCCACCTGTGTCCCTGCTGGACAGGGAAACAGGTGCTGACTTTGAGGGAACATGGTTGAAATTCTTGGCTAGGCTTATAAGGGCCTCCGGGCCAATAGTCTAGTATCATCCTATGAACCTATAAAACACGATCAGCTTGGTTTTGTGAAGAGCAGGTCCAGTCTCATAAATCTAGTGGTTTCTTTGAAAAGGTTACAGAGGCTGTGGGCAGTTAGCTCGAACTTGCCAAAACTTTTCATCCATTAATTTATTTATCTAACATTTGTTGACTGGGATGGTACAATGGTCTAATGACCTTTTTCCGCTATAGCCTTGGCCACAAGGGCATCAGTAGCAAAAACGGAAAACATTATGAAAGTACATTTTGTAAATATGTTTGTATATACATGTATAAAAGGATATTAAAAATGTAACAAAGATAGTCCAGCTATCACATTAAACAACTGGATTTGTCTGATAGCACAGTTAGATAACATAGTTTGACCCTATTTCCCCAGCTGATATCATTGAAAAATTAGACAAACATAATGTAAACTTCTACAGTGTCTGCTCAGTTGCAAATCGGATATCCAATGGATTCCAGGTGGCAAAAGTTTCTGACACCCTTTCTGGGTTTAAAACTGTATCTAATGGGGTAACACGTGTCAATGTTGGGCACACACCTGTTTCGCATTTGTTTTGCAAACATTCAAGCCTGTATTTTAGAAATGTGGTTGATCAAGTTTGTTGATGACTGCAAGTTGGACACTGTTATCCATTCATTTATTGATACTAAACAATTCCAGCAAGGGTTAGAATCTGCACATGCCTAGTGTACCAAAAGTGGTCTTAACCTTAAATGTAAGATTTAGAGAAGTCATTCTATTAACAAACTAGAATGCCCAACCAACAAGAAGTGCTTACTCAATTCTGAATAAGTTTAGCACTTTTGCCCTTTATTAATAAGAACTTCATCACAACCATTCTGATGAAGTTCTTGTTAATAAAGGACAAAAGTACTGAACTTATTCCGCATTGAGTAAGTCATTCTATTACTGTGCTCTTCCATTGCCATACTTGTCATGGAATATAGTGCCTCCTTTGGTGTGTACACATTGAAGCATATCACTCAGTTGGAAAGGCCCCAAAGACTTCTAACCAAGAAAATTAAAGGCCTTAAATTTTTCAGTTGTCTATTTTGATTAATAGGACTCTCCTTATACTTAGTAGTCTTATGGCTGCTCTGAAGCAACCCGCGCCTCACTTTCTAAGCCGTGAAAAAATACATTCTTATCTGCCCCCGTTTCTTCAAAAAAAAAAAAAAAAAAAAAAAAAGAAAAACAGTGGCTCTAGAAACACCTACCCAAGGGAGGTAATCTAAATCTACACCAAGAAGTAAACAAGACAGTTGCAGTTTTCATGTTGTTTGGGACAGCGAGTAGTGAGAGACTACTACACTGCAAGTATGCTGTATAGGTGCTGAGAAAGAGATTCAGTAATGACACAGATACAGGGATAATGTCATATTCAACACTAAATGTTATTACAGCCTATGTACTCAGTGGGTCAGGATAGTAGGAAGAAATGCAAAGAAAACATAATAAAACTGTCCATATTGCTTAGGAAGAGGGAAGAAAAGTGGTGTAATGGAAAATAATGCCAGAACAAGCTGTAGTAAAGGCCAGGATAGATGGTGATGGGGAGTTAAAGAGTGTATTTGGAATGGTCATTAGACAGATGGAGAAGTTAGTAGGTGCAATAGAGAATTTAGAAGAGCACTTTGGAGTTGAGAGACATATGAGCCCATCATTACAGCACATTCTATTCACAGTGTGTTTAAAGCTGTACATTAATAAGTACAGATTTCTTAAAAGAGCAGTGTTTAATCTGAACTTTTCCATGGGAAAACATTCCAGATGGAGACATACAGTGGTTCTATATAAAATCTGTATGCATGCTGTATGTTATGTACAAGAGTAGACTGAAATTTCCAGAAGAGTGTAGTTCTCATTTTATTTATTTATTTAGTTTGTTAGTTTCTAAACATAGATGGAGTGGGCCATAAAGATCTGATGTTATGTTGTCCTATCTCGCCTTCATTCTTACAATGATGGGTTCGGAGCCGATCTTCGGCTCCGACTCGGCCGAATACTTAGCTGAAAGTCTCAAACCTGGCTTGTGGCAAGAAGGTCTCCTACAATGCAGTGGTGTAATTCCCCAGATCTCGTTTGCCGCTTTACGAGGTTGGATGCACTCATCTTGGCCGTGGCTAAGTTGTGTCAAATGTTCATATTACCTTTGTCTAAACTTTGTTATATTTGTATATATATAGCTTTTGTCTTATTAGATTTAACTCGTTGTGCCTCCTTGCTGCTCTTTGTTAGGTAGTGATAGTTTTTTCCCCTTTAGCATGGCTTTTGCCGTCGCTTTGTAGGCCCTTTTGGTATCCCGTGTAGTGGTTGTTGTTCGTCTGTTAGGCCCTTTTTAGCTCGTTTAAGTTAGAGAGCTATTTGCCCGTTTAAGTTAGAGGGCTTGTAGTGTTTTATTGTCTTGTCTAGAAAATAGAACCGTTTGAGTTAGAGGTTCTATTTTTCTTCCCCTGGTTGTCGCTTCTTGTGTTGTCCTGTAGTAACTTTTGGTGTAGCTTTAGCTATATTATTCTTAGCTAAATTTTTTCCTTGTTGCTGCTGTCGCCTTTAGGGTCTTACCTTGAAAATGTCCAAAGACCAAAAAGAGAGAGAACATAAGCCTTCAGGCTTTAAGAAATGTCAGAAGTGTTCACACAAAATGTCCTTCACGGATAGACATGTTATATGTGTTTATTGCCTTGGTGCCATTCATCTCCAAGAAGACTGCACCTTTTGTCATTCTTTTAGTGCTAGAGTACTTCAGGAAAGGAGAAACAAGTTGATTCTGAAAGGGCTCTTAAAACCTTCTTTTGAAGAAGCCAGCCATAGTTCTTCTTCCTCTTCTTTGCCTCCTTCCTCTAAAAAGGATAAGTCTCAGAAAAGACAATCACCCGCAATATCAGCTCAGTTGGAGCTGCCAGGCAAACTTCCTAAAAATTCAAAGGCCACTACTTCCTGAGCTCCACAGTCCTCTGAGCCGTCAAGAGGTTTTTTCGGTTGACAGGCCTGGTACTTCGTCTCCAAAGCCTTCGGAGCTGCAAGATACCTCCACTCGGAGCCTGTCCATTGATATTCTGCTGGTTTCTCTGATGTTGAGATCACCAGTCCTTCATAGGTCACGCTCTCCTTCCCTATCTTCCAGGTCTACCAGGAGCTTATCAGATGATGACGTGGAACGGGTGGTGTGCTGACTAAATTATTCTCGGCTCCCACTCGTTTGGTCTGGGAGCCTACTGTACCCACTGTTATTCCTCCTCCGAGCTAAGCTGGTCCTTCGGAGCCGAGGTGCTTGGTACTGGTTACTGTAGACCCATTGGTTCCAGGACCCCCTTCTGTGTTCACGGAGCCGACATCTGCTTCAACTCTCTTGGTGCCGTCCGGGGAGTCTGGGAGCCAGGGTTCCCTGGTCAGCCCCGGGGGGATTCTTGGCCCCGATCTTCTTCGGTGCCTTGGATCCGATCTCATTGGTTCCATTGCCTTCCTCTGTCTCCTCGGAGCCGGGGGGGAGTCTTCAAAGCTGGCGGGATCCACCTTTGAGCAGATGAGGAGTGTGTTGTCTACCCATTCAGCACCACAGAAGAATATCAGTACTCGTCCCCCTAAGGCACCGTCTACTATCTCGGCACCACCCATTCCACAGGACAGCAGAGATCCAGAGCCTCAGGATCCCCCAATGGGCGAACCCCTCTCCTTCGAGACCTCCCCAGAATATCATTCTGAGGAGCCACCTCAGAAGAGAACGTGCAAGAGGAAGCATGTTGACTCCCCAGACGAGTCCATCACTTCAGACACTGACCTCGATGAGTTGGTAGGGTCCCCATGGTCGTTCTCTGATGATATCTCATTTGCAGATATTCTAGAGATACTCAAGCGAAGAGGTGACTGGCAGGCCACCACCCCTTCTGATGAGGAGTCAGTGTACCTGAAGGCTTTTGGGTCTCAACCTTCAGCCTCCTGGGTGTCTCCACCTTTCGATGTGCTAATGGACCTGTTTAGTCGAAAGGCATGGGAGTCACCTGACACTACAGAACCAGTCCCTCAGAGGCCAAACAAATTTTTGTCAGTTCCTTCGGGCAAGGATTTTCTAACCAAGGGGTACCCGTAGATGCTATGGTGGTGACAGCAGCCACCAAGAAGGAACTTGTAGAGACTTCCTCATCTGTTCATCCTCTGAATAAAGACTCTCGAACGATGGACAAATATGGGAAGCATGTCTTTTCTTCAGCGACTTTCTCACTGCGATCGCTGAACTACTTATCCCACTTTACAAGGCTACAAAGAGATCTCCTGAAAGAGCTAGGGGATACGCTACAAGGTTCATTAGCTGCAGGGGTGAATGAGAAAGTCTCCTCCCAGCTGTCCACCTTAAATTCCATTGTCAATTCCTCCATGAGGCTCATATCCTACACAGCAGATGGAGCGAGACACTCCTGGATGCGCTTGTGCAATTTTGCAGAGCACTTTAAGTTTACCTTTACTAACACCCCTTTTGATGGTTCCTTACTCTTTGGACCCAAAGTAAAAGACACTCTAACCTGGTGCGAGCAGGAAGGGAAAACTCCCTCTGCCATTGGAGTATGTTTTTCTGTACCTTCAAGACCTTATCTTAAAGGCCAGAAGAGCAGAAAGATGTGGTTCAAAAGATCCCAGAGAGTTTTCCAGGATGCACGGGGTGATACCTTCCCCAGTGGCAGAAGGGGAGGTAATAACAGTAGACGCTGCCCCAGAGGCAGGGGGGGACTGTAAAACCAGAGTGACCGTGATTCCTTTCGCGGACGCCCTTATCAGCGCTCCTAAAAGGAGGCCCGACTGCTCTTCTCTGGAGGCAGTCGGGGGATGTTTATCAGTGTATCCAGAAGCCTGGCAAAATATCACAAATGACAAATGGGTACTAAATATAATATCCAGAGGATACTCCATCCCTTTTTCCAACCCTGTTCCACAGACCAAAACAATCCCAGATGTTTCACCCAATCTAAGGGAACAAGCAACTATAGAGATTCAAAAGTTGTTCCACAAAAGAGACATCCAAGTTATCCAAGAAGTCCCCGTAGTCCAAATAGGATTCAGAACTTACTCAAGATTCTTTTTGATGCCAAATGAACAGGAGACTGGAGGCCCATAGTAGACCTAAGCAAGTTAAATGAATCTGTCATGAAGTCAAAGTTCCAAATGGTGACACTGCAGTCTATACTTCCCTTTTTAGGGAAAGACGATTGGATGTGTTCAGTAGACCTTCAAGATGCTTACTACCACATAAAAATGGACAGGACATCAAGAAGGTACTTACGCTTCCTGCTGGGAGCCAGTCATTACCAGTTCAGAGCTTTGCCTTTTGGTGTCATTACAGCCCCCAGAGTGTTCACCAAATGTATGGCAGTAGTCACGGCTCACCTGAGACGTCTAGGATTGTGTGTGTTTCTCTATCTAGACGACTGTCTCCTATCTGCCACCACCAAGCATTTACTCCTACAACCCAGGGACCTAACTTTGGACATCTGCAATCAGTTGGGCATTACAGTAAATTTTCAAAAATCTGCCTTGTTGCCCTGTCAACATATTACATTCATAGGCGCAGATCTACACACTTCATCTATGGTAGCACGTCTTCCAACAGAAAGAGTTATAGCACTCAGACAACAGATACTTCACCTCCTTCCCAAGACCAGAGTGAAAGCAAAGATAATTCTAAGATTGCTAGTATCAATGGCCTCCACTATTACACTGGTCCCTCTTACCAGAATGCACATGAGGATCCTTCAATGGCTATTGTTCTCCCAATGGTCACTTCAAGATCTTCCAATGTCTTATCTGATCAGAATAACGAAATCTTGCAAGAACGACTTAAGATGGTGGATACACTCCACTCATGTGACAATAGGCAGACCTTTTGTTCCATATCAGCCAATAGCTACAGTGACCACGGACACTTACCAGATAGGGGAACAACAGTCCAAGGTACATGGCAAGAACGCGAAGCTCACTTGCATGTAAATGTTCTAGAGATGAGAGAAGATTTGCACTGGGTGTGACGAGGGTGGACAGGATTAGGCATAAGTATATTAGAGGGTCAGCCCAGGTTGGAAGGTTTGGAGACAAAGCCAGAGAGGCAAGATTACGTTGGTTTGGACATGTGCTGAGGAGGGATGCAGAGTATATTGGGAAAAAGATGCTAAGGATGAAGCTGCCAGTTAACAGGAAAAGAGGAAGGCCTAAGATAAGGTTTATGGATGTGGTGTGAGAGGACATGCAGGTGGTTGGTGTGACAGAGCAAGATGCAGAGGACAGGAAGAAATGGAAACAGACGATCCACTGTGGTGACCCCTAATGGGAGCTGCCGAAAGAAGAAGAAGAGAGCAGTGCTTCTTGCATTGCAAGCACTTCAAGACTCTCTCCCTCTAGGGACTATTGTGATACAGTCAGACAATATGTCTGTGGTTTGGTACATAAACAAGCAGGGCAGAGCCAGATCTTACCCCCTTTGTCGAGATACCCTAAGAGTGTGGCAATGGACAGTTTCTTCCCAGCGCTTTCTAATTGCAACACACATTCCGGGGAAGTCCAACTTGATAGCGGACAAGCTGAGCAGAGCAATCCTAATGCCTCATGAGTGGTCTCTCAATCACAATGTAGCGAAAATGATTTTCCAAACATGGGGACACCCCTGCTGAGATCTCTTTGCCACTCCCATGAATGCCAAGTGCAGCAACTACTTTACCCTAATCCCCATTCTGGGGGAGACACTGAGAGACGCTCTTGATCACGATTGGCCCTTGGTACTTCTGTATGCCTTTCCTGCATTTCCTCTCATACCCAGAGTAATTCAGAAAGCACAATGCTCGGGCAGCAGGGTAATTCTCATTGTTCCTTGCTGGCCTCGCCAAGTTTGGTTCCCCTTCTGTTGGCCTCATCTTCAGGAGAAGCCTTGGAGTCTGGACCCAGTGCCAGATCTGCTGACTCATATGTCAGGGGAGCTTCAATCTTCTCTCCACACCCTAAAACTGACAGCTTGGCTGCTCTACTTCCCAGTTTAGTCAGGCTTCACAATTTCACTCCTACAGTTAGACATATCTTAATGGCCTCGCATAAAGCTCCCACTAGAAAGTTGTATTGTAGTAAATGGAAGAGGTTTTCCCTTTGGGCTCAAGACAGGAACATCGATCCTTTTTCTGCACCTATTCATTCTATTTTGGAATTTTTGGCGGAACTGTTTCAACAAGGCTCAGCTGCAGCGACCATCAGGGTTCAACTCGCTGCAATTTCAAATTTTCACATTGGTGACTGTACTTCCAACTTAATGTCACATAGGTTGAGTAGAGACCCCTTAAAAGGTGCCTCCTTATTAAGACCTCCTTTTAAGGAACCCCTTTCTCCTTGGGATCTAAATTTTGTTTTGTCTCATCTCACGTTACCACCTTTTGAGCCCTCTTCACCTTCAGACCTCAAGTTCCTTTCCTGGAAGACCTTGTTTCTAGTGGCTATAACTTCTGCTAAAAGGGTATCAGAGTTTCAAGCTCTTTCTATTAAACTGCCATATTTGATTTTTCATAAGGATAGAGTATCCTTACGTACAAACCCATCCTTTCTACCTAAAGTCTCTTCTCTAAACAACATATAGCAATCTATAGAACTTTGAGTTTTCTTTCCTAATCAAAGCAACAAGGCAGAGTACAAATTACATCAACTGGACGCGCATAGACAACTCAGATTCTATTTGCATAGGACCAAAGACTTCAGAAAATCTGACCAATTATTTGTATCCTTCTCTGATGCAAAAAAAGGAACCTCAGTCTCAAAAACTACTCTTTCCAATTGGCTTTCAAATTGCATTACATTCATCTATAACTCAAATCACAAAGATTTACCTTTCAAAATGAAGGCTCATTCCACTAGAGCAATGGCTACGTCATCTGCTTTTTCAAGCCAGAATTCCCATGAATAATATTTGTGCAGCAGCTACTTGGTATACTCCATATACTTTTATCACGCATTACAAAGTGGACTTGGCCTCCAGGGACAGGGCATCCTTTGGTTCCACGGTGCTTAAAGGTGTACTCCCGTGAGCCACCCAGGGTTAAGGTGCTAGGGAAGCTGTCCCATCATTGTAAGAATGAAGGCGAGATAAAGAAGTTATGTACTCACAGTAATGTTCCATGTTTGTTGTCCATCTCGCCGTTCATTCTTACAAACCCTCCCTCCTTCCCCCTGCCAAAGACTCCTTGTGGACCTGCTAGATATTTTTACTACTTTCAGGAGTCTTTGTCTCAGCTTGTTTCTCCTTCCAGTACGTATAGTATGGACTTGGATATATGTGTATATGTATATGTTTGTAGTTATGTATATAGTGTACATATTGTTCAGTAGTAGCAGCAAACAAGATCCGGGGAATTACACCACTACATTGTGGGATACCTTCTTGCCATGAGCCAGGTTTGAGACTTTCAGCTAAGTATTCGATTGAGTCAAAGCCGAGGATCGGCTCCGAACCCATCATTGTAAGAATGAAGGCGAGATGGACAACAAACATGGAACGTTATGGTGAGTACATAACTTTTTTTTTCAACAATGACCTTGGTAAAAGGTAGGCTTCATTACAAGATTAAAAACAATGTTCTGTAATGGTACATAGAATATATATAATATAATCGAAAAGTAGTAAATTGTGTATGACATAGATTATATATGCTGCAGCATCTTAGGCTGCAGTAAAAATTCTCTGCTGAATGTAATGCTGATTGAAAGGAGTAAGTCAATTGTAACATATTTACTGAGGTTTTTTAGTTAATGTCATTTTGCTAGGTAGTCAGTGTTGGGCAGTGTTAGCTGAATAGTATGTCATGCACTTTGCTGAGCTATGAAACATTCATGGTGCCTGATTTCTGAATCTTAGCCAATTTTGTAAAGAAAGGAAACTCTAAACAGGATTATGTTGTGAAATTACTTAGGACAATTGTTTCAAACATCGTTTTTGGTTAAGGGCATTGCTTGAGCAGTAGAGGCGTTGCTCTTTGATGCTCTGTATATCTTGGCTCATTGTAGTATTCTGAATAAGCTGACAGACTGGTCTTTGATGAAGTTAATTTATAAAGCTGTAAAAACTGAAGTCACTACATCGAATGCTTGTCATCTGCTTTAGTATAGGATCCATAGATTGACAGCAGACTACGTATTGTTCTAAAGAAGTGTTTTGCTGCTCAGAATCATTGGTTTAGTTTTATTTTTATTTTGCCAAGAACTAGTCCAGAGGCACTTAGAAAAGTCAGAACAGCTTTAAAGCAATATATGATATACGTATATATATATATATATGTTTTTTTTTTTACAGATAGACACACACACACACACACATACGTGTGTGTATATATATCTTTAAAATATTGGTGTGATACGTTTTTGCATTTTACAGGAGGGATATCTTAACTGTTTATAGTAAATATGAGTTCCAACAGGAAGAAAGATACTGCTGTGATGAGATGGTAGTTTCAGTGTTAGTACAAGCAAAAAAAAAATGTTGTGTGTTGCCATTTGTTCCCTTTAAGAGCAGAAGGTCCCATAGAGTGTATAGATGCATATATACTGAATTAAAGAATCAAGTTAAAGACTATAAATTTGGTGAATTACATTATTCTTTAGTATAAAATACAATTGTGTGTTGTATCACAAGATCATTTGAGGGATAAGTTGTTGAGAGAATCAGATTTACTATTTAATAAAGTGAACAATGTTTGCAAAGTGAGTGAAGTTACTTCATCGCTGTTAAAAGAGCTGATAGAACAGTTAAAAGTGCATAAAGATTCGTGTGAGTTACAGGAACTGAGAACTGATACATATAGAGTAAAACAAGCCATGAGAACTATGGGAAATGTAAAAAGCTTGAGAAAAGTTATGTTGTCAAGTTCTGCATGAGTTGTGGCTTAAAGCATGATAAAAAATGTCCTCTGATTAATCAGGTGTGTAGAACTGGTGGAAAGAGAAGTAACTTTGTCAAAGTCTGTCATAATGAAATAAACTAATTTTAATCAAAAAGACTGGGAGCAGTATAAAGGAACCATGAAAATAAGTTGTTTATGACGCAGTATGTGTTGAGAATGTGCATGGAGTAAATAGTGTGAAAATAACACAGAAAATATGCAGCTGCAAAGTTCAGTGAGAAATCTGGCAGTGTAAACTCCAAAACAATAATCAAAGTGCCGTTTAAGACTAGACACTGGTGCAGAGTATAGTCCCCTATATCTGCTCAAATGTTTAACACACTAAATCTCAAAAGAGGTTAAACCTGAAACCATTAATGTGTCATTTGCTTATTTATTTATTTCTTCCTGTTAAACTCTAGGGTCAGGAAGTGCTTACTTGGAAATGTAATAATAAAAGTAATGTGTCTGTGTGTGTGTGTGTTTTATATATATATATATATATATATATATATATATATATATATATATATGTGTGTGTGTTTGTGACTCTGTGTGTGTGTGTGTGTATATATATATATATATATATATATATATATATATATGTATGGGTTCCGGACGTTTCCTCAAATGAGCAAATGACCGAAACCCAAATGGCTGGGCATACTTACGCGAAAGTGCTTTTCACCGAAGAAGCACTTTTGCGTAAGTTTGCCTGTTGCCGAGGCTGTACTACGGTGCGGGTAAGGGAAATTTCCCTTTTCTCCACTGTAGTATGGTCCCGGAGGGAGAATATTAAAGTAGGAGGGGTGTGGGGGGCACAGCCCCCCACAAATGGGGTGTGCAGGGGGGCAAAGCCCCCCTGCTAAAATGTAAATGTAGTGTTTTATTTTTTTTTTTTTGTAACACGCTTTAATGAAAGCGCTTTTTCGATAAAAGCGCTTTCGTTAAAGTGTGTTCTGTTATTATGGATTCGGACATTTGCTCATGTGAGCAAACGTCCTAGATCCATATATATATATATATATATATATATATATATATATATATATATATATATATATATATATATATATATATTATGTATGTATATGTTGAAAATAATTCACTGCGCTAATGCATATTTACACTATGGGTTACATTACATATCTGAACAGAGTGTGCAGAGTAGTGATTTATGAAAGTGAATTAACTGACCAGGGCTGTTTGCCATGTACTTAGCTTATTCAAATATATTCAGTAGTATTATCAGAACTGCATGCTACAAGGAAAGTTCCTGGAACAAATACAAGTCGCGCCACAGGAAATGCTTGCTAGTGTTAATAAAACAGAGCTTACTGGATGGGTATCAGCATAGTTATTGATGCAAAGCTGGTGAAATTCATATTGGTATGGATCTCTGAGGTCTTAATAAAGAAAAAGAGAGGTTTGCTCTCATCTTCCATTCAAAAAAAGGGCATCTCCCATGCCAACAAAATATTTTTCATTGCTTAAAGTTAATCATGGAGTCTGTCAAATTACACTTGATGAAGTCAGTTCCAAGTTGTATACTTTAAATCTGCCTGTGAGAAAAATGTAGATTTCTCAGACGTCCATTTGACATTCTTTTCTAAATAAGGGACTTGACGGTGCAAATATTATTGATGACATACTAGTGTGGAGTCAGACCAACGATAATCATGTTATTAAGCTGCAGCAGATGTCTTTTGTAGGTTAAGTTTTTTTTTTTCTCTGTAAATTTCTAGTAGGCAACCATATATTATCTTGTACAGCGGTAACAGTATACACTGCCTATAGCAGCATTCCATTCACGTCTTTTTAATAGCGTGATTGTGGTAGTGCTGCTGCCGTAGCAACAAGTTGAAGTACATTACTGTGGCAGTTATTTCTGCCACTTTCTGATGATCACACAGTGGGTGATTGGAGTCAGCTAGGAACTGATTTATTTCATTATGAAGTCTGTGTGTGTTTGATGTGTACTATTATTACGTTTTCTGATGTCAGAAAATTAACAGTTACAAGTTGATGGGATTATTGCACCGAAAACTCTATCTTCAAGGCATGAAATTGCTAATGAGATAATATTAGATAATGGTTCACTATATGCAAATGTGGAATTCAGTTGATTTTTGCAGCAGTGGGAGTTTAAAATGTGATCTTTAGTCCTATTTGTAGCCTAATGTGAGACAGCTACATAGCTTAGCAGAAAAAGTAATTAAGAAATCACAAAGCACTGGCCATATGACTCTGTGGCAGATGTCCACTTCTGCTAGTCCACAAACAGTAATTGTTGCTGAAATGTAGAAAAAAAAACTCAAGTGCACATTGAGCAGCAGAGTACCTCATGGTAAAGATTTGGCTTTTACTTTCTGACCACCAGACAACAAACCAAGACCTGTGGCTAACCATGTTTGCAGATTACTTTTACCTGGGAGTCATTGTTAAGTCACCCTCTGGCACCCATGTTCTATAACCAGAGCTTGGACTAGTAAATAACTGGGATACTAACAATGAGATTAGGCACAATATTAAATAAGATCACAAAGAGGGAATATAGAACAGAAGATTAGTAAAGTAGAAGTTAAAAAAATAGAAGTTGAAGTTATGGAACACTTACGAAGTGAAGGATTTACTGTAGAAAGTTTAACACAGGTTACATCACAGCATGAAGGAATAATGAGTCCCCAGAGTAAGGAGAAACAGGAGTATCAGGAGACATCTGAAGAAGAAATGTGGGCATGGGAAAGAAAAAGAGATTTAATATGGTGTAATATTTATGCAAATGAGAAAGCAAAAATAATCAAAACAAAAAGAGCAGCACCAGAGCTATTTGAAGAGGACTATAGCAAAGGCATCCAGAAATGGAAAATTTTACAATACAAAAAAATAGGAAAACAAAGAGGAAAAGCAGAAAAGAGGATTTGTAATGGAGAAGTTAAAGAGATAGATACACAGGGCTTATGGGTTACCTGCAAAGTGAAGGATTTAGTGTAGAATATCTAACTCAGAAAACATCACAGCAGGATAGAGCAATGAATCCCGAAATTAAGGTGAAACCAGTGGAGTGGGAAACATCTGATCAGTTGCCAGATGAAGGTACTTTGGAGCTTTCCATAGGAAACTAGTGCAAATGTCCAGTTGGAGTTGAACAGCAGGGGAGGAACAGGAAACTGTAGCAACTCTGACCCAGCCAATGTTGGTAGGTGATAGGCCGGGGAGTTCCCATATGAAAGACCAATGGACGACAACAGGATGCAATCGAAGAGAATGTGGCACAGGAAGATGCTGTGGAACTACCTAAAGAATTCCCACAGGAAATGGAGAACAAAGAATATGCCCTCAGTTTAGAGGTAAATGACCTAAGGTAAGAGTTGCTTGATTTAATAGAGATGGACAGACATATTAAGATCAGTGAAAGAAACAGATTAAAGAAAGTCAATAAAACCCAAAAAGTTAGAAGTTAGATAAAACAAGTGAACACAGTAATTAGGATTGTCCACAGAAATTCATATGATATAACAGAAGTAAATAGAATATATTACTGTGTGGCTAAAATAATAACAGATAAAGTCTTATCACAAAAATACCGGATAGTAAGGGAAAAGAAGGGGAGAAATCGAATGCCATCGTGGAAGTATTGAATAGAGAAAACTATAAAACAAGACAAGAAGTGTCACTGTTAGAAGAGCATAGAAGAGTGAACAGCTCAACAGAAATACTCAGAAAGATAGATGTGATAAAAGCAACACACGGTATCAGAACAGATCAGGATCTATCATGCACTGTCGCAAATAGTAAACTAAAAATGTCAGCACAGGCAGAAACAAATAGAAGATATGCAGATAAATATAAAGGAAAATTACAAAATAAGCAATTTATTGATGACCCAAAAAAGTTTTGTAGAGAACTGGGAAACAAGGCAAAAGGAATCGAATCACCACCAAAAAATGAAGAAACAGATGCATTTTGGGGAAATATTTATGAAGACCCTGTGGAACATAACAAAGATGCTAAATGGATAGAAGAGGTAAAAGAAAGAATAAGAGGTTCAAATGTACAGGATATGCAGTGCGATGAAGTAACGGCCAGCGAGAGTGAAACAAAGTTAAGAAAAGCTTCTAACTGGAAAACTCCAGGCCCAGATGCAGTATCTAACTTCTGGTTAAAAGTACTAACATCTTTACATGAATATTTAGCCATGAGTAAGAACTATTTATATGCACACCCTGAACAGACACCAGCCCGGCTAACAACAGGAAAAACAATACTCCTACTTTAAGAGCAAACCTGCAGGCTACCTAAAAATTGTGGACCAGTGACTTGCCTTCCGACAACGTATAAACTGTATACTGGAATTGATGCCGACAGAGTTTATGGTCATTTAGAAGAAAGCACAATCATGGCAATAGAACAAAAGGATAATAAAAGAAGTTGTATGGAACAAAAGATCATTTGATGTTAAAAAAAATAATGGAGAACTGCAAAAAGGGGAAGAATCTAAGTATGGCATGGATAGACTTTAAAAAAGCATTTGACAATATCTCATATTCGTGGGAATGAGTGCTTAAAATGTATAAGATACACCCTACACCGATCAATTACATTACAGCAACTGTGAGTCAGTGGCAAACCACTCTGCAGTTAAGCCATGATAAAAGGACAAATTATTATTTCAGGGATAAAAATTCAAATGGGGATATTGCAGGGTAACTCTCTATCACTGCTTCTCTTTTGTCTTGCCCTGAACCCATTAAGCTATTTACTTAACAGACTAGGTCATGGCTATAATTTGGCTCCCTGAAAACAACAAAGTGTAAAGACTTCTCATCTTCTTTTTGTAGATGATTTAAAACTGTTTAGTTAATCAGATGAGGAACTGAAAGCACAACTGCAAATGATCAAAACTTTTTCAGAGGAGATACGAATGTCATTTGGTCTTGATAAATATGCCAAACCAATCTTTAAAGCAGGAAAGCTGCAGCACTAAGAAAACATCAGGTTGGGACAAGAGTATTATATAAAAGAACTTGAGCAAGAAGGAGTGTATAAATATTTGGGAAATGATGAAGATCAACAATAAAACATGAAGAAATGTGAATAAAACTCAGTAAAGAATATTTTAGAAAGCTTAAATTAATACTGAAAACAGCACTGACATCTAGGAACAAAGTCCAAGCTATAAACCAATTTGCTATTGCTGACTTAACGTACAGTTTTGGAGTGATTGATTGGCCCCAAAAGGTGTTGGATAGTTTGGACAGGAGAACAAGAAGGATGCTTCATGCTCATCTAATGATTTCTAAATGAGTGCATACCAAGACTGTATATTCTCCGTTCTGAAGGAGGCATGGGCCTCCTCGAAATTGATTACATGTATAGATCTGCGGTAGTGGGACTGCATAAATATCTGCTGACCTCACAAGACCCAAATTTAGTGAATGTTTTAAAACATGAGGAGAACAAGTCTAAGGTGACTTCCTTGCTTAGTTTAGCAGAAGCATATCTGTGTCAAGCAAGAATAGAAATCAACCCAGAAGTAGATAAAAATTAGGTAGCAACTGAATGTGCCAAAAAAGAAAAGAAAGAATATAAGGTGAAAGATCAGATGAGAAGGCAAGAAATGTGGAAAATGCATAAATATAGTTGCAAGTATAGGAAACTCTTGGAACAACCTCATGTTGATAGGATTGAATGCAGGAATGGTTAAGGAGAGGTAAATTTAAACCAAATGACAAAAGGGTAATATTGGCGGCTCAAGATAGTGGACTATGTACACGTTGATTTACAAAGTCCATTAAACATGCAGAAGAAACAGACAAATGTAGGTTTTGTAAAACAGAATTGGAAACTGTTGCACATCTTGTTGCTGGCTGTGATATACTAATAGTGGAAGGACTGTATATTGAAAAGCATAATAATGTAGCAAGATTGTTGCATTGGGGATTGTACAAACATAATATTGAAGTAGCTGAAAAACACTGGAAACATGACCGAAAAAGCATCATAGAAAATTATGAAGTTTATATCACATGGGATCATCCATTACCAACAGTTCAAAAAATAGATGCAAGAAAACCAGATATAGTAGTCCATGAAAAGAAGACAAAAGTAGCATTGATTACTGAAATCACTACACCCAGTGACTACAATGTCTTATGTACAGAGAGACACAAAGTCATAAAGTACCAGGAATTGCAGGCAGAAACGAGGGCACTGTGGACGAAAGATGCCCAGACAGTTCCAGTGTAAGTAGGAGCAACGGGTCTTATAAAAAATAATTTACAATCGTACTTAGATATGTTTCTGATACATGTAACTCTGTACGAATTGCAGAAGGAGTCATTACGAGGCACATTGCGGGTGCTGCGAAGAGCACTTCTGGCTAACATCAAAGATTGAAACAATACTAGTTTCATGAACGTTAATTACACCTAGAAACCCAAAAGATTTGGAGAAATTAAAAAAATTATTAAATTAAAAAGTGTAACATAGTCACATTTAGTAAACCATTTTTCCCCAGTATATTACATAGACAATACCACACTCCAGAATGATTATGTTGTCAGATATATTGTGGGGTTTATAATTCCCTATCCTTTGATCATCACATAATGACAGTAGTCAGGAAGTCCTTCTACTTAGCGCAGATCCATAGAGGTCATTGTCTTAGTATATTCAGCATTGATTAGGCCACTTTTAGAAATCAGTGCCTCCTTTTGGGTGTACCTTACTAGACACACCATGTAACTATAAAGACCCCATGGTTTCCTAACTAAGATCACTGGTTTAAAAACCCTAAACTACCAGAAAGACTGAAAGCACTGTCCCTTTATTCAGTGTGTTATAGACACCCGAGGAGAGATTTGTGCCTTGCCCTCAGGGCCATTAGGGACAAAGTAGTCCAGGATCTTTTCTATGTCCACATATCAAATAGTTACACAAAATACCAGAACAAGGGATCTACATCTTGACCAGGAAATAAATAAAAACAAGGTGGGAAGATTGGCTCATTACACAGTCCTTTGTGTACCCTTGGAATAAACTCCAATTGCAAATTAAGCAGTGTGATACGTTGGTAATAGAAGTATCTGTTTTATTTTTTGAGAAGTGCTTGTGAATGAGTTATTCCTGCAGTAGTTTTATTTTTATGTGTTGATGTTTAGTTGGTGTATATATAGTCTTTTGAACGTATTCCTTCCATCAGTTATTCGTAGTAATGTAAACAATTTGCCATTTATGTTGCACTGCTGTGCTGGAATCTGACGGTTTGGTTTTAGTATATGACTTTTTTCAATTATAATATAAAATGTTGCTAGTGTTAGAATTAGAAGCAATAGAAGCACATTTTCATCATTTTATGTAATTAAGGAGCTATTTCTTTTGTAGTATGTTAATTTTGTTTTAATTAGATTGACTTTGTGGGATTTGTAGGTTTCATAGGTCTTAATCTCTTATGTTCTGAATAACCAAATCAAAATGTAAAAAGGTCGCACAGACAAACCATTCAGGAAAAACTGCAAGAAAGACCTAGCAAAGCTAGAGTCTTCACTGTGTGATACTTTAAACCTTCTGTAGTCAAGGCCATGGGCTATATGCAAATGACCCCTTAAGAACATACCAGTGTTTTATTTATTATTTATTTTTTGACATTTGTTGACCGGGAAAGTCCACTGGGCCGAAGGACCCATTTTCAGTGGAGGCCCATGGAGAAAAGCTCCACAAAAACAGTTACAAAAAGTATATAATGCAACAGTATAAATGTTAAGCAGAGACAACAGATATACAGTACTACTGATTAAAACAAAAAGTAAAAATACATTAAGTCTCATGTACAAATATATAGTAGTAACATGGTAGTTAACAGAAGTAGTTAACAGTTACTTGGCTAATAAAAGAAAAATAAGAAAAATACTAAGGAGTAAGCTTATGGTGGTTTAATCATGTGTTTACAGGAGCAGATATAGTTATTAAGAAATTGGTCTTTTAGTGCTGTTTTGAATGTTCTTACAGACTCTAATTCGATAGTAGATGGAGGGAGAGCATTCCATAATTTGGCAACGGCATGGGAATATAGACATTGACCAGGTCTTTTTTTTTTTGGGTTTGATAATGGCCAGGAGTTGTTTATTTGAAGACCTTAGAATCTGAGTTTGGGTGTGTGTTTGTATCATGGTTTGAAGAGAAGGGCAGTAATATGGTTTATAAAGTAATTGGTGGGTAAGAGTTAGATGGCTGTATTGTAGGTAATGAGGGAATCAAGCCAGTTTAGAGGTTTAATAGCAAGGCAGTGGTGCGTGCAAGTTGGCATATTAGATACAAACTTTGCTGTTTTGCAGTAAATAACATGATTGTAGTTTATTTAGGAGATGTGAGTGTAGGTTAGTAAAAATGGGGCTAGCGTATTGGAGGGAAGAGATAAGTAGACTGTTTGCCAATTTTAACTTGGTGGACATGTCCAGATATAGTTTCTGCCTATACAGATTACGTAGCTTAAAATGAGTCTTTTTGATTGTGCTAAGTATGTGAATCTCGAATGAGAGTTTTTCATCAGTTGTAATGCTTTTATGATTTCAATTTCAGTATTATTTTGAGAAAATATTTTAAAGTCGAGAGTTAGAGGTTTGGATGTGAATGACTTCTGAATGTGTATGACTTTTTATGTTTTACTTTTCAAGTCTTTGTGGGAATGGACAAAACTAAAATTGATCAGGGTCAAAGGCTCCAAGTCAAACTTAGAAAGCTGACAATATAAGAAAACATAAAATAAATTGTTTTGTAAAGTAAAATAAGTCTGCAACTTGAAAAATTGTAGTTAGTTTTGACTGGAATCCATCACCTTGTTAAAAAAAAAGAAATCACATCACCAGTTTTAGGATGGACAGAGCAACGTTTTGAAGCAACGTTGGGAGAATCCCTGAAAATCAGGGACATTTGAGAGATGTTTTTGCTGAAATTTAAAAAAGGGTGCTTCTCTAATTATAAAAATGAGTTTGTGAGGGTGCAGTTTTGTAGATATTTATGTAGAAGAGTGTGGGGTTGCTGGGAATGGGGACAGGACCTGAGTGAAGTGGGCCAACTCATGTTGTGCATTCATGAGACAGTCAGTTTGTGCATGAAGAATTTCAGACTCGGAAAGTAATGGTGGTGAGATAGTTGCTATGGGATCAGAATAAGAACTAGAAACCCATGCTTACACAGTGGCTGGAAAAAAGATGAATGAGTTGATTACGGAAAGCTTGCAGTCTTTTTTTCAGGCTTGTCATACAGATATGGGGGGGTCTATATCACGTTGTTGAACTCTTAAAAGTTCTAAAGTTTCAACAGAGATCTCCGTACAGTGTGGAATGGGAAGATTTCCCTTTTCTGCGCTGTAGTGCGATCTCAGAGTTGGTATATTTAAAGAGTGGGGGATGTGGGGGCGCAGCCCCCCACATGGGGGGTGAAGGGTGATTTGTCCCCTTGCTTAAACCGTTCAGGTAATTTTTTTCCTTTGGTTTATTTTTTTTATTACATTTTTGAACTTTTAAAAGTTCGATCATATGGTGTCAACCATGTGACGTTTGAATTTTTAAAAGTTTGATTATGTAATATAGATGCAATATGGGAAAGTCTTTTACGTACATGCGATTCCTTAATCCCAGTTAACATTTGTGTGTGTTTGTGTGTAGGAGGCTACTTGCTGAAATTTTATTTTAAATCCCTATCCTCTGCACCCCACACGCAAAACAAAAATGGTTTAATTGCCCAAGTTAGCATTCACAACTGTATTTAAGCAGTCTTATAAGTTGTCTTAAGGGACCAACTCATTCTCATTCATATTACAATACCACATAAGGTAGCACTGTACAAAGCACATGAAGTAAGTAAGCAGTTAAAGTGATCAGCTGACATTTCTATATATATAGTGGTACTCAGTAAGTCAAGTGCTACGTGTATTTTCCAGCTTG
This sequence comes from Protopterus annectens, assembly GCF_019279795.1. Lineage (NCBI taxonomy): Eukaryota > Metazoa > Chordata > Ceratodontiformes > Protopteridae > Protopterus > Protopterus annectens. The sequence goes on along the minus strand of NC_056731.1, from coordinate 1,288,214,727 downwards.
CCCTTCCTTTCTTTTTTGGGACATTTTTTAATAAAAAGCTTCATTAATTTTTTATTAAATTGTGGCCCAAAAAAATTAGCTTTTCCAGTTGTGATGTTACCGTAGGGTAACATGAGCTACATCTGTAGACTTTGTTGGGGCACATTCTTATACCTGCGTCACTGAGGTTAAACTTCCTTGTTTTTCCTCAGTGATGTCAGTGCAAGGCGAACACAAAGTTTGCAATTAATTTTAAATGTGAAGGTGATGACCAAACTGTTTCTTGACAGGGGGAAAATGTATGCACTGCATGGTGTAGTGCATAGTAGGTTTCAAAATATCGGCAAATCACTTTAGGTTTACTGAGCATATTATTGAGCTGACCTATGTTGTGTTGCTTTAAATGAATGCATAAACCTTTAAAATAATTGTGCGCAACAAAGGTAGAATATGTAACAACAGTGTAGTTCATGAATGCAAGTTTGTAGATAGCATGCCGGGTATTCTATTCTTAACAGTACGCCTCCAAACTCTCACACTTTGTAGCATACTAGGTAATATAATGTAGCATAAAAAGTAAATAATTAAATACATAACACAAACTAAAAGCAAGACAAAATATACATTTTCTGCATATAAAACAAATAATGAGAGCAGTCTCCTATGTAGCAAACCCTACTGCTGTGCCAAAACTGCTGCTGGGGAGGAACAGTGACACTTTGATATGTGCAATGGGGGTATTCTGCTGTTTTAATATAAAACCTGTGGTAGCGATAACCCTATACTCCTGAAATGGTCACTGCAAGCTCTGTATGTTATGCTGTCATTAAACTGTAATGCAAAACTTGTGTTCATAAAAGCGTTGCTTGAACTACTTTAACAGGACCACTGTCGTCTTCTTCTTCTTCTTCTTCTTTCAGCTGCTTCTGTTAGGGGTCGCCACAGCGGATCATCTGTTTCCATTTCTTCCTGTCCTCTGCATCTTGCTCTGTCACACCAATCACCTGCATGTCCTCTCCCACCATATCCATAAACCTTATCTTAGGCCTTCCTCTTTTCCTGTTACCTGGCAGCTTCATCCTTAGCATCTTTTTCCTAATATACTCTGCATCCCTCCTCAGCACATGTCCAAATCAACGTAATCTTGCATCTCTGGCTTTGTCTCCAAACCTTCCAACCTGGGCTGACCTTCTAATATACTTATTCCTAATCATGTCCACCCTCGTCACACCTAGTGCAAATCTTAACATCTTTAGCTCTGTGACGTCCAGCTCTGACTCCTGCCTTTTTGTCAGTGCCACTGTCTCCAACCCATATAACATAGCTGGTCTCACTACCCTCTTGTAGACCTTCCCTTTCACTCTTACTGGTACTCGTCTGTCACAAATCACTCCTGACACTCTTCTCCACCCACTCCATCCTGCCTGTACTCTCTTCTTCACCTCTCTTCCACACTCACCATTACTCTGAACTGTTGATCCCAAGTATTTAAACTCATCCACCTTCTCCACCTCTACTCCCTGCATCCCCACCATTCCTCTATCCTCCCTCTCATTCACACACATATATTCTGTCTTAGTCCTGCTGACCTTCATTCCTCTTCTCTCTAGAGCATATCTCCACCTCTCCTGGGTCTCCTGCACCTGTTTCCTACTCTCACTACAGATCACAATGTCATCTGCAAACATCATAGTTCACGGAGACTCCTGTCTGATCTTGTCTGTCAACCTGTCCATCACCATTGCAATTAAGAAAGGGCTCAGAGCTGATCCTTGATGTAATCCCACCTCCACCTTAAACGCATCAGTCACTCCCACTGCAGACCTCACCGCTGTCATACTACCCTCGTACATATCCTGTACCACTCTTACATACTTCTCTGACACTCCCGACTTTCTCTTACAATACCACAACTCCTCTCTAGTCACCCTGTCATATGCTTTCTCTAAGTCCACAAAGACACAATGCAACTCCTTCTGACCTTCTCTGTACTTCTCCATCAACACTCTCAGAGCAAACATCGCATCTGTAGTGCTCTTTCCTGGCATGCAACTATACTGCTGATCACTAATCATCACCTCACTTCTTAACCTAACTTCCACTACTCTTTCCCATAACTTCATGCTGTGACTGATCAATTTAATCCCCCTGTAGTTACTACAGCTCTGCACATCACCCTTATTCTTAAAAATCGGTACCAAAACACTTTTTCTCCATTCCTCAGGCATCCTCTCATTTTCCAATATTTCATTAAACAGTCTTACTTAAAAACTCCACTGCCATTTCACCTAAATACCTCCATTGTAAGTGCAGCAATTACAAATCAGTCTGTTTTTCGCCACCTGTGGTTATTAAGTGTCCCAGCTTCTGTTGAGCAGTATGAGACAGTCACTGGATAAGGGCAAATTGCAAACCTGGGAATAATGGTAATGAGAAAGTTGCACTGAAACTAAAAAAAGCAGTCTTTGCACAGAGCCTTCAGAGCATGCCTGACATAGTATTTGTACAGGAAAGACACAAAAGTAATGACTTTCTTCACTAGGAGTACAAAAACATGCAGAGTAGCGTGAAAAGGGCAAGAAGATGACTGAGTTGATAAGATAAAACTTGTAACTACATTTGCTTATTTAACACCTGCAAATGTGAGTCAAGTGTTGTTGTCTAGACTAAAACAAACAAGACCAGGCTAGCCAATGTTTTTTTTTTTTTTTTTTTAATTAAGATGTCTTTTTTGGTTAAAAAAAAAAACGAGTGAGAATACAGCAGGGTTCCACAGTGCAGTAGCCAGAAGGTGCTGGAAGTGTTGTTTTTAAACCAGTGTAAGTGAGCAACAGAAGCCATTTGTCATTTAGTTTGTAGGCAGGAAAATTGTTAATGGGAAATAGAGACATCTGTTCAAAATTTGTATGCCTTGATGTAATTTGAATACAGAGACAATGTTTGGGGTACCTCCCTACCTGAGTTATTTTCCTAGATCTGTACAAAGGGGTGTCACAGAAGTTACTTTCAGAAGGGTTTGAGAAGGAGAATCAAAGCCAGTAAAGTACTGAACATCCAGAGGAACTGTCTAGAGATTTGGTACTGGATGATTTTCTTAGTTCATCAGTAGCAGAAGTGCAGGGGTAACATTCTGTAAATGACTGAGGTTTCCAACACTGCTCAAGGAAGTAGCTAGGTGTACAGACAGGTCAAGAACTGAAGAGGGGTCAAGACCCAGATGACTGGTGTTTGACTAGCAGCATAGGGTCAGAGGATGTCTGATCAGGTGGTTGAGAGAGAACTATTGTTGGCTTTCCCACCCTGGGCAGGGGAAAGCAAATCAAGCTCACAACTTTGGTGTCTACTAGTTTAGAGCCAGTGGAGCACACACTGCATAGTAGTGAGCCACCCCACACTGTCATATAATCCTTTATTGGAAGAAGAGCACACATGCAATTCGGTGGGGAAACTGAGAGGATCACTCTTTGGGGACTGAAAAATTAGGTTGCTGCACTGGACATTAAAAAAAGCTGGACTGCTGCCGAACGCCAAACTCTCACTAGAGGATGAACAAATAGACTAACTGGGTTCACTGGACAAGAACAAATGAATCCTATTACTTCTTCCCAGTCCACTGATAACTGTCCCTCACTCCCCAACAGAACGAATTTCGCAGGTAAAGAAGTCATTGGGCAGGTCCAGTGGAAGTAGGGTTTCAGGTGGATGGGGGAAAAGAAAGCTCTGAACAACTTTTTCCCTGTGGTGGTTCTGCGGTAGCGTTGTCACCTCATAGCAAGACGTCCCGTTCGATTCTCAGCTAGAGCGTCCTCTGTGTGGAGGCATATGTGAATGGGGTGTGCCTTCATTGAAGGTTGTGCGTCAGGGCTGGTAACCCGGTACGTAAAAATCCACTACCAATCATTAGCGGAACGGAGTTCCGCTGTGGCGACCCCTAACCGGGAAAAGCCGAAAGGCACAAACAAACAAACAAAGTTGAAGAGAATGGCTGCCATTTCAGAGCTACAGAAATCTTTGATCTCTGAACAGTATGATATCTGAAAGAAATGTATATGAAACTATAAAAAAATGTTACGTAGTTTATAACCACCTCAGAAGATGTGAAAATCATTTGCTTCTGAAAAATGGAGGGCTCCCTATTGAAATGTTGGCAGTCAAAATGACAGGTGCCAAAAAGGCAAAAAAAACCCAAGACTGAAAACATAGAAGAAGAGCAAATCTTGAAAATCGCTCTTCTCTTTAAAACTTCTTTTTGCAGGGCAGCAAGCCTTCTGCACCCCCTGTACTTATATATACAAACTCTGAGATCTCCATATCTCAGATAAAAGGGAATACTACAAGAAATGGCATCTCGGACTTTGTATATTCAAGTCCAGTCTTTTGGCCATTCAGTCTCAGCATTTTGGGACTTGCTGTAGCGGGTCCCAACATCTCAAGTGGTTACCAAATTGAGATGTGGCGTATATATACATACATACACACACACAAATATATATATATATATATATATATATATATGTTTATGTGTGTGTGTGTGTGTGTGTGTGTGTGTGTGGATATTTTTAAAATATCAGTGGCTTTAACTTATCAGTATTCCGCTGTAATGTATGAAATTAAAAGTATATCTTTAACTTATCAGTATTCCGCTGTAATGTATGAAATTAAAAGTATATGAAGTTGGCTGCACGTATTCTCGTGTCTCATGTCATTATATGTAGTTACACTGAGTACCAAATTACAGCATTGAGATAGACCAAAGTTGTTGTAACTGAGGTTAGCATCTGACAAGATAAATAGTGAATCTTAGACGTAGTATGTGAGCTCACCATTCCCACAGATGTGGCAGCGATGTTAAGCAGTGCAGAGATAACTCCATGTTATGTTGTAAAGTCATAATGGTTATTGCATTAGACTCTGTAGCATTCTTTGTAAGACTGCAATTTAAATTGTTTATGAGCAGCCCTTTTTAGTAGTCTTTACTGAGGTTCTCAGAAAGGCAGTTGGCTTAATTTTGCCCAATGTTCTGAAATTATCCACCTTTATAAGTGGGAATTTACCACGTCTTGCTACAAGAATAATGGTACACTGTATTATTTTAGGCTTTGTTATAATTTTGGGGACTGTGTACTGTTAGATGCATACACTTTGAGAGATGTCATTATGGGAGATGGAATACTGAGATTTGAAAACCTGTAAGCAGCAGTCTGTTGTTAAGTATCCAAAAGCCTTGAAAATAAAAGTCCTAAGGGAGGTAGATATTTTTTGTGTGCTGCTCTTTCATTTGTTTTCAGTTACCCTTTTTAATGATTTTAGGGTTTTGGAGAACTGAAGGATATCTCAGCAAGTGTTAGGCATAGACAATTGTAATGCTGTCCAAATTTTGTCCAAATACTTATCCTCAGCTAATATTGTCCTTCCTGTATGTAATGCTGAAATATGTTGTCCCACTGCTGTGCTTGTGGTCCCTTCTAAAGCAGGCAGTTTATTAATTAGAACTGGAGTGATTTTGGGTTTTAACTATATGACCACATACAAGCTGATAGAGACTGTAGGCATAGACATTGGCCATAGTCCTCATTCTAATGCCATTTCCAGTCACATCCACGGATAACTTTTACTTTTAACACCATTTCTTTTATTACCTGATTTTGTCTTATGTAAAAGAGAAATTCCTGCAAGGTATTTATGCTGCCATGTCCTGCTTTAAATATTGAAGCCCTTTTGCTATATTTCTGATTATATCATTATCGAAATCTCCGCTGTTGTCACTGGAAAACTTCCGAGGTGGACCATGCCTGCTTATCCTGCAGTGAATACATTTTACTTATAATATCTGATGCCTCCTGGAATTCATAATATTTCTTGCACTGAAACATATAAATTGACCATTGACATGGATGTACCAGCTCCTGAGTTCAAGTTCATTTAGTAGCACATTCAGTGCCTTCCACTCTGAGGGGAAATGCATGTCTAAGCAGGACTAGGCTTAGGTCTGCTGAACTCTAGGCTAACTTCACAGCTGTTTACACAGTTTCAAGACAGAAGTAAATTCAAAGTCCTTGTTTCCTGAAGTGCAAAACCATTTTTTGTATTTTGTATTGAAGTAGTAGTTTCTTTAAAAATCTTCCTGCTTCTTCTCCATTGTTATTTTCTGAGGAACTCTAGGACCTTGTTTTCACAGTGACTGTCCCTGTAATCTATGTCTAAAATGTTGACACAGTGAAGTCCAGAGCTAGGGGACTCTAGATATCACTGCTTTGCCATTTTCCATATCCAGAATTGCTACTGCTCTTTTTACGAATGTTATACTCTGCAACAGCGGTATCTCAAAAGGAACTACTACTTTATTATCATACTTAACGTGTAATATTCTTCCGGGTATTTTCAGTTCTTGGTGGAATGCAGTACTTTTCCATCTCCAAACTTGAAAATCCTACAACTATGTTAGTTTTCATTGTTATTTCCACCTCACTCTGACTCAACTTACTGATAATAGCTGCGTAACCATTGTTTTCCACAAATGGTGCGTGTGTATTCAGTATAACTGACAGCTGACCTTAAAGATTCTATTACAAAAATCTTTTCATCTGAAAGCGGCTTTTTGGCAGAAATTTATGCTGCATTCTTCTATATCTTTGCATATTTGCTTTTGTCTGTAATTTTAGCTTGCTTATATCAGTTTGGACAGTCTTTAGCCTGGGGATATGTGCTGTGACAAAATAGCACATTTGGATCTCCTGACATACTTATCCATTGGTTTCATACCCAGTAATGGCAGCTCACAGAACTCCTTTAACTGCCCAACAGTTAGCTTCATCTATGGTCTGTAAAATATTCTGTGTCCTGGCTAATGCTAATGTACGTTGAAGTGACTGATGCCTTTTCTCCAAAAAATGCACTTTAGGGCTGACGTCACTGAGGCAAAGTAAGTTCATTGCATGCCATTAAATCATACCTCTCAACTGTACAGATTTTTGCAGAATGTCCAGATTTTGGCCTCATATTTTTGGTCTGTTTTTTCATAAAATTGTGTTTTTGTCTGGCAAAGTAGTGGTAAATCATTAAGGATTGAAGTTTGAAAATAATGACAGATGTTTGAGTTTCAGACTTCATATCCTTCAGAAAAATCATGCTAATGCAAAACCAGTTATTCTATCAACTTTCAAAGTTTGTAAGAGCAATATTTAAAAATTGTTCCTATTTTTTGGCCTTTGTTCCACTTTTATTTATGGCTTTGTCCAGATTTCTCGCTCTAAGAGGTAGAGAGGTATATTACTGTTAACCGTCTGTCTTTTACGTTTAAACATTCATTATTTAACAAATGAAAAGAAGACACTGCACGTGGGAGCACTTTCCTATATTTACAGATCTGACTATATCTATCTCCAAAATCAGTTATGTAATCGGCCATATAACTTTTATATCTGGTAATACAATCAAAATTAGAGTATGCTTCATAAATCCAGTCCTTTTCTCCTGTCAGAAACATAGTGTCAAAATTTCTCTCTCAGGAACATAGCTCAAAGTCTAGTTATTAAAAAGGGCATACCTTTTTTGTGTTCATATCTTCGACTAGAAATTTCCATTGCTGGATTCCTACCTCTCTCAATAAGTGATAGTAAACTGTAAGAGCATGCTTTCATTTTTCCAGCTCATTGACCAGAGTCCAAGTAATGTCCTCATGTTTTCAGCTTTCATATGACTTGTTTTTAACAAACACAGGTGGATGGGATTCCATAGTTTAGAACCATATTCAGCTATCAGTGAATATGTTGACCAAACTAGCTAAGGTTTCAAGACACTTGGGGATTACTCTTTTGAACTTCCAAACTGCACAAACACCACCGAGATACACATATGTTGGTAAGTCTAAATTGCAATAAATAGAAATTACAAGAAAGATCATTGCCAAAAGCCAAAACAGTGTTGGAAGACTGTCACAAAGCAAGCGGAAAACATGCAGCAGTAAAAGTCTCCTGCAGAAGAAATGCTGTAGTAAGAGTCACAAATAAAGGAAGTAACTACAGAATCAAGCAATTTAAGGTGTAGTGCCTAGAGCTCAAGCAAGTCATAGTAAACGGTCATGTAAAACTATCAGATACCACTTGTTTTTCAAAATGACAGAATGTAAGCCTTTCAAACCGAGAGCAACCCTCTACCTTATTTTATGCAAATTCTGTAACCACTTGAAATGTTGGGACCCGCTAGATCAAATCCCAACATATGGAGATTGAATGGCTGAAAGAACGGACTTGCATATACCAAGTCTGAGATGCCATTTCTCGGAATATCCTATTTTCTCCAAAGTATTGCAGTCTTGGAGTTGGTATATATAAGTGTGGATGGGGGTGGCGGGGGGGTGCAGGGTGAACTTGCCCCCCTCCTCGCAGAAAGACGTTCAAAGGGGAAAAGTGATTTTTGAGATTCATTCTTCTCCTGTGTTTTCTTTTTTTTTTTCCCGGCTTGTCGGCACTCTGCATTTCAAGTGCTAACATTTCAGTAGTGAACCGTAAATTTTCTTACTCCTGTATTATCTCACTACCCCCAAACTGTATTCTCAGCAGTTAAGTATATCTTAAATCAAAATAAGTCCATTATCTCTTATCCACTCTAATTTTTTTCAGATAAAAACCTACTTTTTGTAAGGATTCCAGTAACTTTTGTTTATGTGACACACATCCAGCTTTCCTAACCACAGCTATCAAATTGTCAAACAAAATCAGCGTTTACTAGAATTTTACCCCGTTCACAGATTTCTCAGTCTTCTCACTTCGCTATTTTTCTAATCTTCAAAAACCTTCAAAATGATTGCATTAGGGTTTTATTCACACAGTCAAGGACTAAAGGAACATCCTTGCTTTATACCATTTCTTATACAGATTATTTTCCCTAGCCAGCCATTCCTTGCAGTACCAGCTTATTGCATCCATGCCACACCTCTTGCCAGATTCAAAAATCTTTGTTGCAAACCATGTCTGAATATTTTTCATCTGTAACTGGCAGTTATTATCAGACGCCTTAATTATATCACAGGCAGTCAATGCCCTCTTTCCATTTGATAATGCTCTTTTAATAGTATTTCTGTTTGATTTTCAAGTTGAAAAAAAAAACATAAGCTGAACAACTGTTACATCAAAAGTAACTGTTAAGATACTAAACCTTTCCCTCTTTCTTGTTGTATCTTACTCAAAAGGAGCTTGTTCACTTTTTGAAACTTCCAAGAATCATAGTGGAAAGGAAAAATAGCAGTAGTCTGGTGATTCCTCCATTGGCTAAGTAATATAATCCTGACAGAAGGTTTGAATTCAGTTGATCAGTCTTAGATGGTAAAAGTTAAAAAGTTATATAGGCACAGTATGAAAGATGTCTGAGATACATCGGTTTATCCATACATCTTTGGAACGAATGCTAAGATACAAAATAGTAATCCAGTTAGCTTGGCTTCTAGGTTTAAGGTATAAATGAGTAAATAGTGCACTTGATAGATGTTTTTAACTCCATTAATCAGTCAGATCATAGACTTATAAAAAAGTGTAGATGTTCCACTGTACAATTGCTAATGTTCATAAATTCCATTTTACTTGTTTATCTCTTTGTATTCATTTGTTAAGCAAGGTAGTCTGATATGGATAAGAACCGCTTTTCAGCAGAGGCCCTGGGAGAAAAGCTAACATATTTAAATAATTATTCACAGTCTGCAGTACTCACTATTCATGTTTCAACTGTCAGTTTTCACAACAGATAAACATCAACTGAAGTATATTGTTTGCAGTTTGAAATAGGTGATATATACAATGGTAAGTGGCAGAAACATTTATACATGGTTCTTACTACTATGCTGAAATCACCTGCAATTATGATCAAACTTGAGGTTTACTGTTTGAATACACTGGTGTAATTTAGTCAATGTATAATCCAAAACAAGTGCATAAATTGAGATAGTTAATAGCTCTGTAAGCAGGACCTTCAAGAATATTATTTGAATGTTATTATCCTTTGTAAAGTCATTATAGGTATAATAGTAGCAACCTTAGAAGATATATTGACCTTAGTGTTTACGTATGCCCAGTTAAATTTTCAGTATCTGGCTAGCAGCTGACACTCTTCCATAGAGAAATGGTACACCTGTACACAGGTAATAACAGAACCTATGTGTATACAGTTTTCTTTCTTTTTATATGATGAGTGTTAATGTAAGGCATCGTTTGAACTGCTTCAGGAAGGTGTCCATGGGAAAAAGAAGCACAATACCTAAGCAGACAAAGAACAAACAAATTCCTAGATGCGGCTCATGCATTTTTATTCAACATGGCTCCATATGTATATGAGTAGGAATGATGACTTTTAAGCAACTGGCTTTCTACACAAAAAAACTTATTGGAAGTAGACACATGTATTTGGATGTTGTAGTAGCATCATCTGGCGTCTCCTGCATCTCCTAACAATTGCAGTTCATTGTCCTGTCTTGGACTAACTCTAAGCTCTTCCAGTTTTTTTTGTAAACATAGGTAATAACAAAAAAGAAAAAAAAATCCGTAAAATTTACACATCTTTCTTCAGTAAGTTCTTTTTGCAGTTTTGCAAGTAGGCTGTATTCTGGATGTCAGCTATATGCATTAACTTACTTGCTTTATACTAAGCTTGAAGGTCTTACGTTTGTAAAAACATGCATTCTATAGAATGCAATACAGATGTGGACAATTTAGTTAGAATATGCAGGGTAATTTTGGGATGCGGGATGAAATCAAACTACCTGAAGAAACCAATGCTGACGTGGGGAGAACATGCAGAACTCCAAACCAGACATTGACTAAAAAGGCTTAGGCAAAGATAACCAAGGACATTTGGGGTGTGAGCATCAATCTAGAACGCTACAGATAGACCTTGAGACTATTCCTACCTTTACAGAAATGCCTTCAGTAACAGAGAAGCAGCTACATCTTGCCTTACCCTTCATTCAGCAATTGCTATAACAGGATGTAATAGAAAGTACAAGAGAGGGAAGAAGGGTTAGGCATTTACTCCAACCTTTACCTAGTTACCTTGAGAGATGGTGCCTGGTGGTCAGCTTTGGTACTATCAAAGCTAAACCTCTTCTTGACAGCACCCAGTTAAAAGCTCACCTTGCAGACCCTACTCTCAAGGACTTTTTTGATCATGCTAGACCTGAAGGGCACATACTTGCATGCCGTCATTCACATTGACCCCAGAAATCAGCAGGTTGTATATGAGACAGATTCAGTGTTTCCTGAGGATGTCATGGAATTAGCACTTGCAGCCTCCAGAGGTGGTGCTGCCTAGAGCAAAGGGAAAAGTTTCTCCCAACCTGTGATACTGGATATCAACTGGTATGCTCACTAACAAAGTATACTACAGAACCACTCTGTACTTGAGATCATTATAAAGAAACTCCCCAAACCACATGTCTGGTTTTGATGAACTTCCTCTATCCCTCATTGAACACTCACCTATGACTTTCTCCTAAGTGTATGTCAAATAAAAAAATACCTACCAAAACACACCACCTTCATAAAAAATCTGTCTAAATGTAGCTATATTAAAGGCAGAACTATCCTGTACCTTCTGGTCCCCTGTCCTTAATGCCATTAATCCCACTGAAGCCACTGAAATCTTGACTGCAAAACTAGTGCATCCACTGGAAAAACACTTCCCTGTGATCTCCAGGCTATACAAAATGAATACCAAACGTTGAATTGCGAAAGAGCTAAAAAAACTCTTAAGCTATCATGCATAGGTAGAATACTACTGGTTAAGATGTTCATAACCTCTGTATCATTTTATCTTCTATTATAAACTGACCTTAAGTAATAATGGATGGTTAAGAGAATAACAGAGTATGTGTCATAGTTTATATGGGATAGATATGGAAGGAAATCAAATAAAACATTGCCAGGGCACCCGTTAGGTCTCCAAGCCTGAGCATACTGGAAAGGGGCCTGTTGTACACCCATGCCTTAACACTACATCAGCTGTTCAGTTTTAACAAGGAAACACAACCAATATGGGTAGAACATGAAGTTAGGATACTGGTTGCCAATACACTGTGGACAGTGGAGTGGTGCCCCAAATCTTGGCCCCAACATTTAAAAGTGAGGTCAGCATAAGCTACAACCCATGTGGCATTGTGAAAGTTGTATGCCATACATTGCCATGCAACATGAATGCCTGGAACTAAAGGTTACTAATAGAATAATCAGAGACAAGGAGTAGAAAGGGAAAGGTATAAGATAGTTTGGAGTTCTGGCCCAAAATGTTACAAGAGTGGAGGCCTTTGCTTCTGTTCAGCAGCTGTATCTGTGCAAAAGGATAGATAAGCAGGACTTTGGGAAATATATTATTGTGATATGCAGATTGTAGTTACAGTTACGGTTACTTGGTGGCACTCCCTTTCACTCCAATAATTAAGAATGTCCTGCAGCTGAATATTCAGTAAATGGGCTACACAAAATTTATGGGAGCCCATATTTGTTTTTTATTACTACTAGAGTATGTTGCGTTAACAAGGACACAGGTTAGACCACTATTACCTTGATGCCTTTCAGGGCAAGTCCAATGTTGTGAGTGTATCATTGTTACCTCTCCCACCTGTACCAAGGAGGGCTCCTTATCTGTAAGAAAAAAAAAACAGTCCTTCTCTTTGGAGTGGAGGGTACTAGGTGCCTCTACATACCATACATCAGGATTTTCAGAATACACTATATTGTACTGAATAAATTAACCTAGACCTTAACACAGATTCTGGAAGTGTCAAGTAGTACAACAACTTTGGCACAGCCTATCTTGCATATTGTTAATACGGCTTAGAGAGTCTGTGCCCTGCTTGGCTGACTTCTTTTTCTTAACTGAATGCTGTACTGCTCATTCTAGAGGTATTAATTTCAGAGTTTGGCAATTATAAATGACTGCAGCCACTATGGCCTTTGTAGCTAAAAAGAGGAAAGCCTCAGAGCTTTTAAAAATGGCAGATATGCTCAGGTGGTTCAAAACTTGTGAACAAAATTAACTTCGGCCCTTGACCCAGTACTGAGACTGGAATCACAGAGAGGGTACAGCAAGCTTTTAGGGGAACCCCATGAATTCTGGGCCTCCTTCATAAGTATTTTTGCTAAAGAGGGTTAACCATTAGATCCCCCTCCCCTTTCCTCACCCCTCATGCCATACTTGGATGCCTACTAAACATAAAAGAAATGTAGTATGTGCACTATGTTAGTGGTTTGTGTGTATAAAGTTAGTTAGGATACTAAGGCATGCTAGTTGTTGTCATTTTTATTTCACATATTATTTTGTGAACCATGTAACATAGTCACACTCAATGCATATTTTGGTGATAGGGTAGTGTACTGGCTCATCAGATGAGCAATAGCAAGCACCGCCCAAAACCCTCCCCCGTTGTTGTATGTCAGTTGGAAGTATTCAATATTCAGCCGGTGTGAATGAATATTTATTCTGTTTCCGAACTGTGCAATGAAACTGCATTGACTTTTTACGTTTAATGTTTTCTGCAGAGCGCTTTACCTCTTTAGCCACTATTCTTGGACAAATTTAAGTATACATACTAGCACTGGGACTCCTTTCTTGATACTTGATACAGAGCCGTTGCCCACTAAGGCAGTTTATAGATTAAGAGGATTTGCAGCAACATGCATTTTCAGCAGACCAATATATACAACTCTATAGCGTATGACATTTTAGTAACTATACTCCCACTTGTTTTCTCTCAAAATCACACATTTTATGATGATGTGCTTTTTATCTGTAATAACTATATTTGAAATTTTAAGGGCAGTTCTGTAAACTCTCCATCTAGCTCTGTCTTTAGTACCCAACTTCTCAACTGTCCAGATTTTTGCAGACTGTCCAGGTTTTTTGCCTCTTATTTTTGGTCTGTTCCTCATAAAATGTGGGATTTTATGGCAAATCATCAATGATTAATGTTACTAAATTTCAGGGTTGTAGCCAGAGAATTAAATTTTGTACTTGTGTGTTGTTATCGTAAAGTGTAAAGCTGGTATCATAAAGCCATGGTTTCTCTCAGTTATGTCTTGAAACTGTACTCAGTAGAATACGAAGAATATGCCTAGCTGTCACATCCTAATATGAATGGCATGTCTATCATGCCTCATTTCATATGCAACTTTTCACGCCAATCACCGGAGCCACGCCCACTCCTGCACAGAACTGAAGGTGAGCCAGTACACTACACTATCGCCCATATTTTATCAATCAATCTATCTATCTATCTAGCTATCCTTTGTTGGCTGCATTAGTCTCACTAGGCTCGTGGCTTATTTTCAGGGGGGATTTGAGGCTGTATTTACACTACTAGGAGAAATTTGGCCAGGGCGTCAGGGAACTTCCCCTTCTCTTGGTAGTCAGGGGAAGGATTTGTGTGTTACACATCCTGATGTCCTGTTTCCTGTCCAGGCACGGAGGCAGCCAGGAAGAACCGGAAGAAAGTATGGCTGATTCAGTTTTGGCTGAAAATGAAGTGAAGGTTGATGAAAATGTAGCTGAAATGGTAGAATCGCTACCAGAAGATTTTTTTCTGATGCAGTGGGTGCAGAAAAAACAGTGATATTGGAAGAAAAGGAGATTGTAGCTGTAACAGAGATGGATTCAGAGGAAATATTCCGGCGGAGATTGAAGGAGAGACAGTTAACCGTGAGAAATGCATAATTACAACTCTCCAATCGGGAGGGTTGCAGGATGATTATTTGGAAGAAATGGTAAACCAAAGTGAACCAGAAAGTGAAGCAGGAATTTCATGGAATGACATCATGGAGAAAATAGAAGAAGAAAAAGGAGAAGAAGAGACAGTGTGAGAAAAAAGTTCAAGAGACAAAAACTTATGCACAAACTGTGGGAAAAGGAGCAAAGAAGAAAGAAGACATAAAAGAAGTATACAGTGCATGTGAGCTGTAAAAAAGAAGAAGGTTTGGACAGGTGTAAGGTTTGGGACTCTGTCATAGCACCTCTGTGTGTCAAAGCAAAAGAGGTAAGAGCATTCATTTTAATTAATAAAGAGACTTTTTGTGACTTGATATTTGAGACTGGGCAGGCCATGGAAAAAGTTTTGGGTGCATATGAACAAAAGAAAAATATTTGTCCATGGTCAGAATGTCGTGCAAGCTTTTTACAGACAAACAAAACAAAAGAATAATGATCCAGCTTAGAACGGAAGTTGAAGCAAAAGAACTGAAAGAGCATTTGTTAACTATATGTAAAAAAGTAATGGACACTACAAAAAATATATGATGAAAGAGGGCTATGGACTGGGGGATGGGAATGGGGAGTTAATACTCAAAATGGAAAATGATAATGCTATGCACGTACCTAGTATTATAAATGTTCACGGTAATAGGGGGTTTGTGAAATACAGGGGTCAACCAAAAACATGTTATTTTTGTGGAAAAAATTATCATTTAATCATTGAATGTGATAAAAAAGAAATAGGGCATAATGTAGAAAAAATGTAATTTAAAGTGCAAGAAATGTGACAATACTTGTCATTCATGGCTAGAATGTGAAATGAATATGCAAGAAAATGAAAATGAAGTTATACAGGATAAAGAGATAGTAGAATGCGTTATACAAGAAAATGTACAAAATGATAACCGATAAAGAGGTTATACATGAAGTTAAAGAAAATAAGGAGAAAGAAACAGAGGAGACAAGTGAGGAAGAAGTGGATTAGTGCACAGTAAGAAATAAATAGAATTTGATAGGGAAAAGAGTTAAAGAAAGGAAAAGAAAATTCAAAAACATAATGCTTAGAGAAAATAAGAAAGGAAAGGGATAAACATTTTATTATACTAACTGTTCTCAAAAGCTGAAAATATTAGCTTTAAATGTGAACAGTATGAAAAATCGTAAAAGGAGAATAGGTATATTACAATGGTGTGCTGCAGTAGATGCACATATTATTGTTTTAGAAGATATCAGATTATTAACAGAAGAAGAAAGAACACAAACTGAAAAACTTTGGAATGGTGTGGTAGTTTGGAACATAGGGAAAGAAACATGCTCGGGCATATGTATATTATGTCAAGAAAGCATTAAAATATTAGATGTAACCATAGTGGAACTAGGCCAAACTATGGTAATAGACGTGAGATGGAAAAAATATGTGTATGTAATTATAGCTTTATATGCATATGTAACAAAAAAAGAGAGAGAAATGTTTAAAAATATTCTTGAATATGTTTGTGTAAATATGGACATTATAGTGGTGGGTGATTTTAATTGTAATTTAAGGAAAAATAAGAGCAATTGTGATGTTGAAATGGCTAAAGAAAGTATGAGAAATGGAAAGTTAAGTGTATGGGAGAATAACCACTGGACCTATAAAAGGAATGAAATTAGGACAGAAATTGATTATTTTTTAATATCTGATAGTTTAAAAGTTATAAAAAGGAATTAAGTATGCTGGATTTCCAGATCATGTGGCAATATGGGTTAATCTACAGGAAAATGAAGACTATATAAGAATAGGAAAAGGAGTAAAGAGAATTAATGAAAATTAATTAGATTTAGAAGAGAAAAAAGAACTTGTGGAATTATGGAAACATTGGACTATGAGGGAGTTTTATGAGAATTAGGCTGTTTGGTGGCTTAATGTTAAAGAAACATATAAAAAAGTATTTTAGAATGTATAAGGAAGAAAAGAAGAAAAGAAAAAGAGATATAAGATATTAAGTCAAGAAACATTTAGAGACTTATTAGAGAAGAACATTTTATTTTATGAAAAAAAAAGAGAAATATATAAAATTAATCAAATTAAAATTAACAACTTGTTATACAAGCAGACATATTGTTTACAAGGAAAGAAAGAAGAGGTAGTACTATATATGAGTAAAATAATAAAAGAAAGAAAAATAAGAGAATTAAAAAATAAGAAAGGTAAGCAAATAAGACAGCAAGAAGGAATATGTGAAATAATTAAAGAATATGTATTGGAATTACTTGTTAAGAGAGATGAAAACATAGAACAAATGTATAAAGGTGAAAAATTAAGTAAGGAATATAATGAGTATTTAGAACAACAAAATAACCATGAAAGAATTGAATGAAATTCTAAAATATATTAATATGAATTCTGCAACAGGATTGGATGGAATTGAATATGGTATGTATAAAGAAATGAAAGAGTGGCAAAAATAATGTTTATAGAAGTTATGAATGAATGGTTAGAAACTGGAATTAAAGAGAAAAAGATATGTACAGGAGTTACAAAATTTATATTTAAAAAAGGAAATAAAGAAGTAAATAACTGGGAGACCTATAACATTGAATAATACAGATTATAAAATTGTTATGAGGATAATAACAAAAAGGTTACGGAAAAAATGGATACAATATATGTCCAAAATGCATTTGGAAGAAAAGGAAAAGGAAGTCAAGAGTAATTATGAATAATAAGAGAAATAATTGATGATATCATAAATAAAAATGTAGAAGTGAAGATTATGATAGTAGATATAAGTAAAGCTTATAATAATATTCAATATAAATCATTTTGGGGAATTTTGCAGGCCTATTATAATGTAAGCAAAAAAAATTTACAAGTAATAAAATCTGTTTATGAAAGGGATTATGTGAAACTAAATGTAAATGGCTGGATTGGGGAAGAAATAAAAACAGTATGTGGAGTAAAGCAGGGCTGCCCAGCTAGTAGTGTAATTTTCTCATTAGTTATGAATGTAATAGTGAAGGAAATTAAAATGTCAAGTAGTGGTGGATACAAAATGATGAAGGAAGTACAATTGCCAATAATGTATAATCATGCGGATGATATTGTATTAATTGTTAAAAATAAAGTATGGATGGAAAAATAAATGAAACATTAAGTATAAATTAAAAAAAATGGTTTATGTATAAATAAGGAGAAAAGTAAAGGATTTGGTTTTGAAGGTATGATGAAAGGTGTTGAGTTCAATGAAAAATGTATAGATATATTAGGAATAACATTTGGAAGGAATGAATACAGACAACAGCAATGGGATAATGTACTCAAAGAAGTAAAGGGTATGGCTAATTTTTGGAAATCATATAGATTTTCATATAGAAAAAAAGCACACTTGTTGAACACCATAATAATAGGAAAAATTGCTTATATTGCTAACATCTATATGATTCCTATCAAGTATTAAAAGGAAATGTTAAGTTGTCTATCTCGCCTTCATTCTTGCTGGATGGGTTCGGAGCCAATCCTCGGCTCCGACTCGGCCAATACTAAAGCTCGAGAGCTAATTCCACCGGCTCGAGGCTCCCCTATATCCCACAATGCTAGGCGGTAACTACTCATATCTCGTTTGCCGCTTAGCTGATGAGGTGCTTTTCTACCGGCTCTGACAGGTTAGTAGAGTTACTTTCTAAAATAATCCTTTTAGACCTATTTTTCTCCCCTTTAGTATAAAATTTAGTTTTAATAGTTTCCTAGAGTTAATCGGGTCCCCCTTAGTGTTTAATTGACCCTTTTATTCCCCTTTTACAAGTTAGGCCTTAGGCCCCTTCCCCTTCCTGGTCCTTCTGTGTGACTGGTTTTATAATTTTGTTTTAAGGTGTGCTTGTGTGTTTGTGTGTTTTTTATTAAACACTAATCTTACAATGTCTAAAGATTCAAAGGTCTCGGGCTTCAAGAAGTGTGATTCGTGCTGTCAGAAAATGTCTCTGACAGACGGCCACACTTCTTGTGTGTACTGCCTGGGACCTTTGCACCTGCAGGACTCATGTGCTGTGTGTCATGGTTTCAGCCCTAGAGTCCTGCAGGAACGCAAAAATATATTGATTTTGCGTTGCTTATTAAAGCCTGAAGGCCCCCCAACCCAGTCTGTGTCGGGGAAGCCTTCTAAGACTTCCAGACAGTCGGCTCCGGCTTCAGAGCTGTCCTCTGGAAGCATCAAAACTGTTTCGACATCGGCTCCGGCTGGAGACGATGTTTCCAAGCCTCATACTATTACCTCGGCTCCGGCCGGAGCCGAGGCTGATAAGACTCAGTTGGCTCCGATACTTTTATCGGAGCAACCTTTAAGAAAAAGGTCTAGGCCTCCCTCCATCAGCTCCGTTCACTCGGCACCAGGGTCCCCTCTTCTTTCGGAGCAGAGCCATAGATTGCATTCCTCACGGTCTTCCAGGTTATCTGACCACGATTTGCAAAGGGTAGTGAGTAGACTTCTCAAGTCCGAGGCGCTGGCCCAAATGCTTCATAGCCCGACTCATCAGTCAGTGGCTATTTCTGTCCCTCAATGTGTTCCTCCTCCGACTGCTCGGAGCTGGGGCTCATCTGAGCCATGACTGTCGGTGCGTCGGATCCGATACCTTCCCATTCGGCTCCGTCGTCTGCTCCGATCTCCTCTTTGGAGGGATCTCGGTGCCGAGCTTCCCTCGTCGGCTTCGAGGAGGCGAGTGGCATCGGACCCTTGTCCGACCCCGCTCTCCCTCTCGGTGCTTCGGCGCTGGTGAGTTCGGCTCCGACATCAGCCTCGGTGCCGTCCCTATCAGTGCCGGGGGGGGGGTCCTGGTCTCTTCGGAGCGGGGACCTCCGGTCTTGCCGAATAGGGGTGCCTTCGAGGTCATGCGGAGTGTGCTAGAACCAGTGTCTGCCCCACAGTCGGCTCCGTCAGCCCCTCCATCATCAGTGCCTGCGGTGATTTCTACCCACACCCTTGCTTCAGACCGCAGAGAGCCAACTCCTCAAGTTTCCCCATTGGGAATTTCCTCCTCTTCCGAGGCCTCTCCTGACCCGGTAGGAGAACCCCCTAGGAAGAGGCAGTGCAAGAGGAAGCACATTGACTCCCCTGAGTCTATCACCTCTGACACTGACTTAGAGGAATCTGAAGGTTCCCCTCGATCCCCCTCTGAGGATGTCTCCTTTGCTGACATCCTTGAGATCCTGAAACAGAGGGGGAACTGGCCAGCCCTTAACCCTTCAGAGGATGAGTCAGTGTACCTTGAGGCGTTCGGCTGTCGCCCTTCTACCTCCTGGGTGTCCCCTCACTTTGACCCCCTTATGGACGTGGTGGCAAGGAAGGCCTGGACGGCTCCTGATTCAGTGGAACCCACCCCGAGGAGGCCGTCTAAATTTATTACTGCCCCTAGAGATAAAGATTTTTTATCTAAAGGCGTCTCCGTCGATGCCATGGTGGTGGCCGCAGCCACTAAGAAGGAGTTAGCCGATCCTTCGGTACCTGTCCATCCTCCTAATAAGGAATCTAGGACCATGGACAGGTACGGTAAGCGGATGTTCTCATCAGCGACGTTTTCAATGAGGTCGCTGAACTATTTATGTCACTTCACTCGTCTCCAGAGAGATTTACTCAAGGATATGAGTGAAGAGGTAAAGGATCCAACAGCTGAGGGGTTCCAAGACAGAATGAACTCCCAGTTGGCAACCCTGAACTCCATCGTTAACTCCTCCATGCGGCTTATCTCATATGCTGCGAATGGGGCGAGTAGAGCCGCAGGCACAGGCGTTGCCCTACGGCGTCACGCCTGGATGCGGCTGTGCAACTTTGCGGACCCTTTCAAGGCGTCCTTCACCAATTCCCCCTTTGATGGATCATCCTTGTTTGGCCCTCAGTTGAAGGATACATTGACTAGGTGCGAGGTAGAAGTTAAGACTCTCTCTGCCGTGGGAGTCCGTTTTTCTACCCCTTCTAGGCCTTATCCCAAAGATCAGAGGGGAGAAAAGATGTGGTTCCGCAAACAAACCCAGGGAGTCTCATCTGACACACAAGGTCGATTCCCCTGTAGAGGCAGAGGGGGGAATAATAATAGACGCCGCCCTAGAGGCAGAGGAGGTCCGCAAAACCAGGGTAGCAGAGAAACTTTCTCTGATAAACCCTTTCAGCATCTCTGAGGTGCATCTCCGAAGGTGGACAGCCGGGGGAAGATTATCTCTGTACCCAAAAGCCTGGCTTTCCCTTACACAAGACAAATGGGTACAGTCGATCATATCCGAGGGTTACAAAATTCCCTTTATTCACATTCCATCCCAACCCAAAGGATCCCTTCCAGACGTTCCACCCAGTCTAAGGGAACAAGCAGCACTAGAAATTTCAAAGCTGCTATCAAAAAGAGCTATCCAATCAGTCCCAGCAGACCAACAAGGATCCGGAATCTACTCCAAATTCTTTTTGGTACCAAAAAACAGGGGACTGGAGACCCATACTGGATCTCAGCAACTTAAACAAGTATGTCAGAAAAACAAAATTCCGGATGGTCACGCTACAGTCCATTCTACCCTTCTTGGGTCAGGACAATTGGATGTGCTCGATAGATCTTCAGGAAGCGTACTACCATATAAAGATGAACAGACGCTCCAGGAGATTTCTCCGCTTCAGGCTGGGAGCCAGTCACTATCAATTCAGAGCCCTGCCCTTTGGTCTCACTACAGCCCCCGAGTGTTTACCAAATGCATGGCAGTGGTCGCGGCTCACTTGAGACGTCAAGGATTCCAGGTGTTTCCATATTTAGACGACTGGCTCCTTACTGCCACCACCAGACATCAACTACTTCTATCCAGAGACTTCACTATCCAAACTTGCCAAGCTCTAGGCATTTCAATAAATTTCGAAAAATCTGCCTTGTCGCCTTGTCAATCTATTACCTTTATAGGCGCCACATTAGACACACTCAATCTTTCAGCCAGACTCATAGAGCAGAGAGTGTCAGACATCCGCAAACAAGTTTACCTTCTCTTACAATGCAACAAAGTCAAAGCCAGACTAGTTGTGAATGTATTAGGACTCATGGCAGCAGCTATCCCCCTTCTCCCCTTAGCTCGCTTCCACATGAGGATCCTCCAATGGATGCTGTTTACTCAATGGTCCTTCCAACAGCTCCCGATGTCCCACACCATATTGTTGACTCAATCATGCAAGAATCAACTGTCTTGGTGGATCACATCACCTCAGGTTCTCCAAGGAAGACCCTTCACTCTCCCCCCCCCCCAGTCGCCACGTTGACAACAGACGCCTCCCTGATCGGGTGGGGGGGACATTATCAGGGCAGGACAGTCCAGGGCACGTGGCAACCTTTCGAGTACCACTTGCACATAAATGTCTTAGAGATGAGAGCAGTGCTTTTAGCGTTGCAAGCCCTTCACGACTCTCTTCCCACAGAGACTATTGCAATTCAGACGGACAACATGTCCGTAGTGTGGTACATCAACAAACAAGGCGGAACCAGATCATACCCCTTATGTCGAGAGGCACTCAGACTTTGGCAATGGGCGATCTCTTCTCAGCATTTTCTGGTAGCAACGCACATTCCTGGGAAATGCAACGTGATTGCAGACAAGTTGAGCAGGGCAATTCTCATGCCCCACGAGTGGTCTCTGAAGAAATCAGTACTGGGAGAAGTGTTCCAACGATGGGGCCAGCCTTGCTGCGATCTTTTTGCTACTCCCCAAAACAGCAAGTGTCACGACTTCTTCACTCTCTTCCCATTACCAGGCCATCCCACCAGAGACGCTCTAGTCCACGATTGGCCCTGGGGACTTCTGTATGCCTTTCCCCCTTTTCCACTGATAACTCAACTAATTCAGAAAGCCATCGCCTTGAGAGTGACAATGATCCTCATTGCCCCTTACTGGCCTCGACAGATATGGTTTCCGTTCCTTCATCGTTACCTTTTGGAGCAGCCTTGGCATCTGGACCCAGTGCCAGATCTGTTGACCCACCAATCAGGCCAGCTGCACCAGTCTCTTCATTCTCTCAACCTCACAGCGTGGTTTCTCCGGTTCCGACCCTAGCCAGGCTTCCCTTAATATTTTGCTCGGTCCGAGATATCTTGATAGCCTCTCATAAATCTTCTACCCGGAAGATTTATAATAGCAAATGGAAACGCTTCTCCTTTTGGGCAACATCAAAAAATATAGATCCCTTCACTGCACCTATCCAGTCTATTCTGGACTTTCTAGCAGAACTCTTTCATTTAGGCTCTTCTTCATCTACCATTAGAGTTCAGTTGGCTGCTATATCTAATTATCATGTAGGTGTATCGGAGTCTAGCATCATGGCTCACAAGCTCTGCAAAGCCTTTTTAAGGGGTGTTTTTCTTCTCAAACCTCCACTCAAAGATCCCCCGCCTCAGTGGGACTTGAACTTGGTTCTGGCATCCTTAATCCTTCCCCCCTTTCGAACCAGCGGCTTCATGTTCCCTGAAGTTGCTTTCATGGAAGACACTTTTTCTAGTAGCCATAACTTCAGCGAGAAGGATATCTGAACTCCATGCTCTGTGCAGTCGCCCTCCTTACTTAGTTTTTTCACAAAGATAGGGTATCCCTCCGTACTAATCCTTCCTTTTTACCTAAGGTTTCCTCTCAAACAAACCTAAACCAAACTATTGATCTCCCCGTCTTTTTCCCTAACTATTCCAACAGGTCGGAACAAAAGCTACGTTTTCTGGATGTTCACCGCCAACTTAGATATTATTTAGACAGAACTAAACAATTCAGGAAATCTGATCAGCTTTTTCTATCATATGCGGAAGGGAAATCGGGCCTTCCAGTTACTAAAGTTTCCCTTTCTAGATGGCTCACCTCTACAATTACCTTCATCTATGAGATCAGACATCGAAAACTACCTTCAAGACCTAGAGCTCATTCAACTAGGGCATTAGCTACATCCGTAGCTTTTCAGGACAGGCTGCCAATAGATTCAATTTGTGCAGCAGCCACTTGGGCTTCTCCTCATACCTTCATTTCACATTACAAATTGGACATGGTCTCCAGAAACCGTGCCAACTTTGGTTCCACTGTTCTCAAGAGTCTGTTCCGATAGGCCACCCGGGATAGGGTGATAGGGACGCAGTCCCATCCAGCAAGAATGAAGGCGAGATAGACAACTTAACATTAAGAAGTTATGTACCTACCATAACGTTCCATGTTAGTTGTCTTCTTCTCGCCTTCTTTCTTGCGTCCCACCCTCCTTCCCCCAAGCCTGGACAGACCAATAGGAATTCATTTTGTGATCTTCCTCTGGAAGAGTTTCATTCCCACACGTTCTACCACCTCTATTTCCCCTTTTGTTAGGTCTGGGATACCTTACACTCTGGTTTATATAGAGGTGGGTTACCCTTCTCCATACTATGGAGACTAGAATTGCTTGGTCTAGCTATCAAACAAGATCTGAGTAGTTACCGCCTAGCATTGTGGGATATAGGGGAGCCTCGAGCCGGTGGAATTAGCTCTCGAGCTTTAGTATTGGCCGAGTCGGAGCCGAGGATCGGCTCCGAACCCTTCCAGCAAGAAAGAAGGCGAGAAGAAGACAACTAACATGGAACATTATGGTAGGTACATAACTTCTTATTAATGATTATTATATTCTGTTTTATATGGGGCTGTAGACTGAATCCAGTCAAAAGAAGGATTCTGTATATGAAAGAAGAGCAAGGAGGTTTGGGTTTAATAAGCCCAATAGAACATGCAGCATCTTTAATTTTATATAAGGCGTTAAAAGGAATTATGAAAGAAAATAAAAACTTGATAGAAATGATACTATATTATAAATACAAAGAATTGTGTGGGAAGGAATGGAATTTAAAAAACGAAGTTAAAGCATTGTGAATGAAGAAATGAAAGAGTACCAAAACAAAATAGTGTTATGGAAAATAAAAAAAGAATATATGTGAGAAAAATAGAAAGGAATGACACTTAAGTATTATGAAAGCATTTTATTGTATTGATCCATGGAAGATTTAGAAATAGATAAGAAAAAAGCCCTAATGATGAGATATAATAACTATAAAATGATTAAAGAATGTAATGATTTTTTATGGAAAGATTGTCTATTGGAAAATTGCCGGTTAAGGCAAATATGCCATACAAAAAAAAAGCAAGATAGAATATGTAATAAATGTGGAGAGTTTGATACTACTGAGAGTGTGTTTTATTTTTATTACTGCCTACATAGTATTAATATCTCTCTGTACCTACATTGTCACTGTCAAATGTTGAATGTACATTTTGTCTTGGAGCTTTTCTCCCCAGGACTCCATTGAAAACGGGTTCTTTTTGTCCCAATGGACTATCCTGGTAAACCAACTGCAATAAATAAATAAATAAATACATGTGAATGAGTTAATTTGTGGAAAGAAATATGTAAAGATAATAGGGTGAAAAGTTTGTTAAAATTTGAACAAATAAATATGGACATAATAGAATTTGGTTATTATGGTGCACATAAATAAGAAGAAGTGAAGAAAATGGACAGAGTAATATTTTATGCTTCATGGACTATATGGAACGAGTGACTAAATGAAATTAAATACAATAGGAAATGGACTTTGATAAAAAGTTTGGAAAAAATAATGTTTTAGTTGTGGATAAAAGAGTGGGGGGAATGCTTAAATTGAAGTTTATTATGTATGGAGATTTGTAAATAGATGTAAATAATGTAAATATGTAAATAATATGTAAAGTATATATCAGTAAAAAACTCCTACTTGAAGGTTGTACATCAAAAAGATGTGAAATAAAATGTTATAGATGTTATCAAATGTGCTACTTGTGGAAGGACTGTGAAAGATGGAAAGAATTAAACATGTAAGATGAACAAGGAAGGGATCCAGCTAGCGAGTGCATGTACATGTCCCATTTCTAGTGCAGTGGCGGTTGGTAGGACAGTGTGCATGTGAGAACATGGAAGAAGAGAGAGAGGAATTGCATTTTGTGAATGGATAGGAAGCAGTGGAGATATTAAGGATTCAGACAGTGTTTTTCAGCAGGAATTGTTTGTGGATATGGGGTCAGAAAAAGAAGACTGTTATGCTATAGCTCTCCAGTTGGGAGAGTTGCAGGATGGTTTATTGAAGGAAATGATTGACCAGCATGAGCCGGAAAATGGTGGAGATGTGTCTCAGGGAGAAATAATGGAAAAAAGTCCAAAAAGAAGAAGCAAAGACAATTTTTCAGGGAAAAGGACAATGTAGAATAGAATAAGGAAGGGAATTCGTATGCTACAGCTGCTGCAGGAGGAGTGGAGAAAAAGGAGGATAGTGAGAAAGGTGTCCAAAAAAAAAGGAAATGTACAATCAGAATCTAAGGGAAACTGAGAAGGAATTAAATAGGTATGACATTTGGGACAACATTATTACATTGCTGGACATTGAAACCCATAAGCTATGGGCTTTCATTCCAGTAAATAAAGAGACATTTTGTGACATTATTTTTGAGATTGGACATGGTCTGGGGAATTTTTTATGCAAATATGAGAAATGTAAGGATGATAGCCCTCGTAATTTGTATGCAGTTAAAGCATTTAATTGAGAGGCTAAAAAGAAAATACATGTGCAACTTTGCACGGACATTGAAAAAAATAATGTTAAAATATATTTAGAAAGAACATGTAGTAAGGTAATGTTTATTGTGAAAGTATATGATAATGGATGTATGGACGAGTGGTTGGGAATGTGTAGTGATACTAAAAGTGATAAATGAAAAGATATGCATCTGTTAAGTACTATAAATGTTGAGGAGAGTAGGCATTTTGTGAAATACTGGGGTCATCCTAAGACATTTTTTTTTTGGAAAAGAAGGAAATTTGATTGAGAGATGAGATTTTTTGTGTGGGGAAATGGGACAGTGTTCAAAAAGATGTGAAATAAAATGTTATAGATGTTATCAAATGTGCCACTTGTGGAAGGACTGAAAGATGGAAAGAATTAAACATGTAAGATGAACAAGGAAGGGATCCAGCAGTAGTAAAAATAAAAAAAAAATCTGTTAGGAAAAGCGTGAAAGACAGGAAAAGAAAATTAACAGATTTAATAGAAATAAGAAAGTGGTTATCTTAAAAGTGTGGAACAGCATTATGAGTGATGTGAGAAGGTTGATGGTGTATCAGTGGTGTGAAAAAAATTAAAGCAGATATAATCACATTGACTGATATAATATTTATAAATAGCAAAATGAGGAGGCAGTTAGAATTGTTATGGAATGGAAGAATAGAATGGTATTTGGGCATAGAGAGATGTTTTGGAAATGAGGTGATGAATGAAAATATTTTAATTTTAGATCATATCATCATAGCAGGGACATCTCTGTAATTGATATACAATTAGTTAAATTGATTGGTATGTATGTAAGTATAGACAGCAAAGAAGAGAACATTTGTTTGATTTGTTAATATCTTATGTTATACTTAATACGGATATTATTTTGATGGAGGATTTTAATTGTAAGAAAAGAAGTAGATAAAATTGGTAAGGATGTTAAAAAATTAAGGAAGTCATGAGATTGGGTATTTTAAGTATAGGTGAAAAAGAGAATGTACATATAAAAGAGGCAAACTAAAAACTGAGAAAGACTTAAGTTTTTTTTTTTCCAGAATGTTTAATGGAAAGAGAAGGAGAATGGGGGTATGTTTTATAGATCTGATGGCAATGTGGGCTAGGTTTGGTAAAGAAAAGCAATATGTTAGGAATGGTAAAAGTGTAAAAAAGTTGAATAATAAAGACGATGAAAGAGAGGAAATAATTAAATGTAGAAAGACTATTGCATAACTAGATTTATGTACAATAATTGCTCAGATTGGAGGGCAACATATAAAAGGAAAGTTAACGTGGGGTATGAGAGAGGGGAAAAAAGATATTGAGTAAAAAGAAGAAGAAATGTAGTAAGTCTAAAAACAGTATGGAGGTTAATGGAAAACAATAGTGAGAAATTGTTAGATAAAAAGAATTGTATCTAAAAAAGATCAGAAAATGTGTTAAGAAGGCAGACATGTCTTATACAAGATGAAAAGGAAGAAATAAATCCTTTTCTTGGTAAAAAGTTTAAAAAGAAATGCATGGTAATGTAAAAAATATTAGTGAAAAAGAAGTGGTTTTGGGACAAAAGAAAATAGAATAGGTTATTACATTTATTGAAGAAAGATATGGAAATAATAAGAAATTTGACATGAATGAAGGGAGTTGTGAAATGTTTACAGAAACAGAGAATTAATTTTTAGCAAGGGATATTAGTGTAGAAGAAATGGAAAAGTTTTAAGTAAGATGAATGCAAGTTTGTCATAAGGGTTATGAACAAATGGAAAAAAATCAGGTTTTAAGAAAAATAGGGTTTGTGAGAGCATGATAAAGTTAATTAAGAAGAAAAAAGAAAGAAACTGTAAGTAATTGGAGATCAATAATATTGATCAGTCTAAATGTAGACTATAAAATGCTAATGAAAATAATGCAGTTTAGATTAGAACAGGCCATGGAAAAATAAATGGAGAAACTGAATTTATGGGCTGAAAGATAAGAAAGTAAGTGAAATGTTCATGCTGATTAAAGAAATAATATATTCTATAAGACTAGAAGGTACTAAAGCAAGGTTGGTGGGTATGGCTGTGGAAAAGCTTATGAAAACTTAAATAGAAGTCAGGTGTAGAGAAGTCTGGAGTATTATAGTGTGACTAAAGAAATATTAAGATTAATGGTAGAGCTATAACTTGAGATAAAAGTAGGTGTAGAGTTTTGATTCATGGAAAAATAAGCTGAGAGGTTATAACACAAAGGAGTGCTAGACAAGGTTGCCACGAGTAGTTTAATTTTTGTGATGTGTATGGATGCTATTATGAATAAAATATATAAAGAAATGAGTGTTGCTAAATGTTGGTATAAGATTAAACTTGAAATACCATTAATATTGGTATATGCAGATTATGTAATAATTACAAAAGATATAATGTGGATGACAGAGGTTATTAAATTAGTTGAAAATGTATCAGATGGTGAAAGATCGAAAAATAATAAAGAAAAAAGCAGAGGGCTTGGAAAAATAGTGAAGAAAGGAGGGATTTATTTTAATAATACAAATATAGAGATTGTAGATATTCATTTTGGAAGTTATGAAACTATGAAGGTTCAATGGTTAGAAATGAATTCCCTCAACCACAAAAAAAAAAAATGTAAACCAAAATGAATTGGGGGCCTAGCCCCACACCCCCTCCAACTAAATATACCAACTCCGAGATCGCTCTACAGTGGGGAAAGGGGCAAAATCCACATAACAGCCAAGGGAATTATTTCCCTGCGTTAAATCGGCCATTCACGTTTTTTTGCTTTTGCTATTACCAGATAGATGTTTAGGTATTCGCTAACCTAAACGTTCGATCAGGTAATGGGAACCCTTAAAAGCCACTATTGCATTTGTGGTCAAACTTGAGCATTGTAGCACTCTTGTGTGTGGTTATATTTGTAACAGCAGTTTGCTACAGTTTAAATGTAAAAAATATATATTTATTTTTTTAAACTAAAACCTTAGTGCTCCATGCAGGGCATAAACAGTAGCAACTGTTTGCTACGTTTGTAGCAAGCAGTGTTCTTTGGTTTAAAATACATATGTTTTATTTACTTATTTATTTGTACTTTAGTATAAGTACGTATGGTTGGGAGCAAGGCACAGAAACAGGACCAGAATGGCTGGGACAGAAGGAAGGTTGGGCATGTCCCAAATGGTTGTGCTAGTAAAAGGAACATATTTTTTTGTTTTTTGCTCAAACTTGAAGATGGGGGGAGGGAGTGCATTGGATGCTGTCTGCAGGAAGCATCCTGAAAGTATTGTAGAAGTTTCTTTTTTTTTTTGCCTCTGAAGGGGCACTGGTTTGTGGGACAGACACAGGGCACTGGTTGAGCCAGCTACACTTCTCTTAAAAAGTTACCGCTGAAAACAGAGATGAAATATAAGGCTATTGAATATAGACATTGTCTAGAGTGTGGGGAACTGAAAAATATTGAATATTTTTTTTTCAATGTAGGAGGGATAAGAGTTTAGGGATTACAGTTTAGAGGAAGGTGTGATAAAATGTTTTTTAAGATGTAAGGGATGGATTGTTTAAAAATGTGTTTTTAATGAGGGTATTTATGTATTTGTACTTATCAAATTATTTATTGAGTATGTGTTTTGTGTTTATGATGGAAAATATTTTATAGATTTTAACGTTTTATGTAAGAGAAAAGATTATGTGGATATGACTGTTTTTGGATGGGTCAATAAAGAATGCCTACCCTTTTCGATAGATACTGTTGGATCTTTTACATCCACCTGAGCTACTACAAACTCAAGCAGATGGAATCTTGGTTTAACATTTCATCCAAAGGACAACACACTCAGAAGTGCAGCACCCCACAATCTTCTGCACCAAAGGCGAGTGTTGGGGCATTGTTAGGACTTGAAGAAACAGAATTTGTAGATGTATTTTCAAAGCCCTCATTAAAACCAGGTGCAAGAATGGTACAATTCCCCAAATCCCAACAACAGAGACATCACAGTATAGGAACAAAGGAACAATACTAGGAAAGCAATCACAAGGACAGCAATATTCCTGACCTTATATACTTGTAAACAAATACACTTAAAAAGGTTTATACTTTTTAAGCACTTAATATCCTGTATCGAGTGAGGCTGTACATGGTACTCCTGGTGTAAATTTGTGTCTACCCATATGATCGTCAAGACCAGTCTTGTTGTAAAAGTATACTTTGCTTGATGTTTAGTGGTAATTTATTCCACAGACAAAGTGACTAACCTGAGAAACCTAACAAAAAAGGCTATATAAGAGGACTTAAGACTTTCTGTTTCCTTTCATAGAAAGTCTCTCTCAAACAAATGTCCTAAACATCAATGGAAACTAGTAAGTTAAATCACTGGGTGGACCTCAAAACAAAGGGCAAGTGGAAGAAGGCACTATCATTAAATGTTTTGTTGGTTCCCTTTCACTAATAAACTGTGTAAAGTAATTTTTCCAGATGCCTAGTGCCTCTTTCTACCCACAGCCATCATTTTTTGTTCTCCCTTTAAGCTGTCTGTATTCATACCATGTTTTTTGGGTGGTGACTCACTACCTGGCTCAGATGGACTTTACCTCTGTTTTATTAAATGTTGCCCTGTCACCTACTCTACCCCTTGTGCCACATCTATAATGAATGCCTCTGTAACAACATGCCACTTACATGGAAGTAAGCCACCATTAACCCCTTCTCAAAAGTTTCCAAACCCAGGCTTGCTAGTGATTTCAGTCCCATTTCTATTTTACCAACTCTAACAAAATTTCCTGAAAGGTTATTTTACATTAATTTGCTTTTATGTGAATATATATATATATATATATGTTTACATGAATATATACATGTAAATATATATATATATATATATATATATATATATATATATATATATATATATATATATATATATATATATATATATATATATATATATATACATCGACACATATAGATGGACAGATACAGATATATTCGTAAATACAACATGCTGTTTCCTGAAGCACCATGGTTTTATTAGGACAGGGTATAACATCAGCATTGTATAACTGATAATATTCTTCAGAATTCCAATAAAGGCAGTCTTAACATGGTCAGTCTTTACAGACCTTACTAAAGCGATTTACTTGATTATTATATATTGTTACATTTTACTTCAAGCTCTCACTGCTATTGAAATGATCCTCAAACCTTTTGGCTAGTTCAAAAATTTTATTTCGAATAGAATCGTCTTTCTAAAGTTGTGTACAAAACTGTTATCCAATGCTGCTCCCTCACAAGGTGTGGACTCCAATTTTCCATTCTGCCATCACCTTTAGGTTTAAGTCCGTCACTCAGTGCTCCTCTCTTAAAAGATTTGACCCAAGGGCCCATTCTTTCATTGCTTATCTTCTCTTAATTTCATTAACAGACTGCCAACTGAACTTCCATAAGTACCACTTAACCTAGATGTGGACAGTATAGATATTTATGGATCCGTACCCTCCCACAATACAATTAAAAAAAAAGAACTAGGAAAAGAAAACTCCCCTACTTTCTACCTGGCTATAGAAAATGTACCTGCTGCCAAACAGAAAGAAAACCATCATTGTGATATTTGGAACCCACCAAAGGCTCAGTACACATTAACTGATGATGAAATAGAGACTACAAGCCAGTTCTGCTGTTTAGGTGTCTCGCTTCATTAACATTTATATTTTCAGCTCCACATTGATATAAGAAGGGTCTTATAATGACAACAAGGGCCTCCGCTAAGAAAGGGCACCTGTACCCAGTTGGACTTTTCCAGTAAACAAATGTCAAACTCTACGTCTCGTCAGCAAAGATTTCACACTTCTTGTCATCATCAGAAAGCAGAACAACCAAATCAGCGTGTGTGTGTGTGTATGCAGCCATCAAAGGAAACTCGATAAAATCTGAAACAGGCTCACATATTGCCAAACTGTCAAAGAGATCCGATGCTATATAAAACCATTTGGTTGTTAAAAACATAATAGAAATTATGGTAGATCACTTAATCATATATTAAAGGGCTGCTGGGGTGTTATTGGCAAAATTAAGGAACAATTTTTCAGCAACTCTGCTATTTTTTCTGCTGTTGATGCATTAGATCTGTTCACTTCTATGCCCCATCAAATAGGCCTGGATTTATTTCATGGAGCCATCACTGAACTTACTCAACTTGATGGTCCGACCATCAATTTTGTTATTGACCCAATGGAACTTGTTTTAACTAATAACTTTGTTATATTTGAGGGTGAGTACTACGGGCAGATAAAGGGGTTTGCAGTGGGAGCAAGTTGAGAATTTGGTGTTATAGTTGGGAGAAAAATTTTCTTCTGTGAATGTCCTTTTTCACTAAATGGCACACTTACTTGTGGTTTTTGGATAATGTTTTTGTTTTCTGGAAGGAACACGATTTAGGTTTACATACAAGTTTTGCGTCTTACTTAAACAAACCACTTCTTTTTTGTCATTCACAGGCCAACGTGCCATGGACTCTGTAGATTATTTGGATGTAACAATTTTTAAGGACCTCTCTCGAGGTTGTTTTGGGTCAAAAATCTACAGGAAATACACTTTTTCCAACCGTTATCTTGATTTCCATAGTTGCCCTCCAAGACACGTTAAATGAAACTTTTTCAAGGGTGAGCTCATCAGAGTTCCCCGGATGTTCAGCACTTTAATATTGAGGTTGACTTAGTGACCAGGATGTTTTCAAAAAGGGGGTATACACCTGGCTTCTTGAGAAACATAGTGTCTGAAGTCACCCAGCATTGGGGAAAGAAATGCATTCCACTGCTAGCCCAAGATAACAATGAACAACCAGAGGTAAGTACTGTGTTATCTACACCAAATAATATACCTGCACGCAACTTTGCACACTCTTTAGTAGTCACATATAGTAGTTGTGTGAAACATATTAAGAGTATTATTATAAGAAACTGGTACATTTTTAAGAGTGATGATTCAATTTTTTAAGCAGTGGGTATGGCTCCTTCCTTTGTTTTTAAAATGGACAAGAACTTAAAACATTTATTTGAGCACCACTATAATACACCTTACAAAAAGAGGGATTAAAGGTACAGGGAAGTGTGGTGCATGCCATCAATGTATTTACATTCTAGAAAAGACTGAGGATTTTATTAGAAATCCAGCTATCAAGGTAGCATGGAGGGTCTATATCACTTTGTCGAATGACTGTTCAGCAAATAGCCGTTCGTCAAACACCTATTAATCAAAGCCGCTTTTCATTGAACTGCAAATTTTAAGTAGGACAAACAAGTGGTTGGCCAACAGAGCGACTGCAAAAAAAAAAAAAAAAGAAAAGAAAGAAAACTTAAGACCTGCCAAGGTAGGGGGCTATGCCCCCCACACTGCCCAACGAAATATACCAACTCTGAGATCGCACTACAGTGGGGAAAAGGGCACATTCCAGACAGTGGCCAACCGCTGGTTTGCCCTAGTTAAAATTTGCCATTCGATGAAGAGTAACTTCAGTAAATAGGTGTTCGACGAATAGCTATTCCGTGAATATAGCCATTCAATGAAGTAATATAGACCCCATTATGGGTTGGTAACTGTGCTACAAAGGGTATAGTGTACATTGCTATATGTCAAAAACCGTTCCTGTTATATAGGAAAAACTGTCAGTTTCGTAAAACTGTTTATGAACATGTGTACGCTATTAGTAAAGAAAATATTAATAATTCACTATGTAGGCACAGTCAGAACTGCAAAGATTTTGAAAAGTTCCTTTTTGACATAGTTGAAATTGTACCAGTGGATAATTGAGGAGGTTCCTGGGAAACAAAATTAGAAATGAGAGCATTGTTATGGCAATTAAAACTTGCCGCTAATGACAATGGTCTAAATGAATACATTTCAATTGCTTCTGTTTTAAAATTTAAAGCTGCTCATCTTTGATCACATTTGGATTGTGTATTTTTAAGTTGTGTATACAAGCAAGCATTTATTTTAGTATTTTTAAGGTTTCTTTTATCATGGACATATTTTTTACTGTGTGTATTTTCTAACACTTTTTAATGATAGTGATGTTTTAACTCTGAAGTATTGGTAGTCATTTGACTCTAACTTTTAAATTGCTGTGCCTTTTAATTAACTGATGAGACTTGTGTGACTTTTATTAGATATTTAATGGAAGGGGGTTCTAATGTGAAACAGTTCTGAAGAAGTCCAGTGTAAGCACGAAAGTGCTAAACTGTTTTAACCTTTTTTTTTTTTTTTAAAGTATTATTAACATTTTAAGTTTCCCCTGGTGATTTAGTGAACTGTTTTCTAAGCACTTACCACTAGAACTGCCATGATTTTTTGTTACATTTTTAACAACCACGTGGTTTTATATAGCATCGGATCTCTTGGACAGTTCGGCACTACATGAGCATATTTCAGTTTTTACTGATCATCGGAAAGCAGTTCATCAGTTGGTAAAGTTATCCACCTTGCACAACTAAAATTTGCTGTACCACATTATCAGGGAAAAAAGACCCTCTCAACCCATATAGTTAGCAAGGGTATCTGCAGGTTTATTATGCAGTACTCCTAAGAAGAACACGGTGCATTAGTCAGGCCAGAGAAAAATAGCTTCCTGTAATGCAGAGATTCCCTTTATTACTAGGCTTCTCTGATTTCAAACTGTTAAAACTGGAGTCCTTCCATAACAAAAAATATTTTAGAGTCTTTTACCAGTTGCTAATAAAGTTATTAGAAAAAACTGGAAATCAAACTCACTTCCTACATTCAATGAATTTTTAAATTTGACAGCAGTACTATATAAAACTGAAAAAGAAGTGATCAGATTAAGATCTGTAAATCACACTAAGATTTTTGGTGGTTGGGATAGTCTTGAAATGTTGCTATTGAAATACCAAGACTCTTAATGTGTTAATTGTATAAAATTACCTTGATGAGTCATTGTACAAGTGTGCATCTCTTAACTTACCGGATATGCTCTGTGCAATAGGACATTAGACGACTTGGAAATTAGGCGAACATCATATACAGTAGAGTTGATTATCCGAATGTTGATTATCCAAAACATCAGATGTTAAGTTGTCTATCTCGCCTTCATTCTTGCTGGATGGGTTCGGAGCCGACCTCGGCTCCGACTCGGCCACTCTAAAGCTCGAGAGTTGGTTCCACCGGCTCGAGGCTCCCCTTATATCCCACAATGCTAGGCGAGAGTTACCCCAGATCTCGTTTGCCGCTACAGCTTCGAGGTTGGTTGTTCTACCGGTTCCTGGTGAGTTTAAGCTTTTTCTATTAAAAGTTACTCTTTTTACCCCTTTTTTAGTTTAATTATTATCAAATTAGTGTAGTTCATTGAACTTTATCCCCAACCTAATTTTTTCCGTTTTTGTTTAAAAGAACTTTTAGTTCTTCCCTTGGGCCTTGGGCCTTCCCTTCCCTAGGGAGTGTTTGTGTAGTTTAACTACTGTTTATTGTACTTTATTTTTAGTATTTTTACTAAAGTAGTTATTTTGACAAGGTATAACTGGTGTGTTTGAGTGTGTGTTTGTGTTCACCAGTTAGGCTATGTCTAAAGAAGCAAAGGTCTCGATTCAAGAAGTGTGATGCGTGCTGTCAGAAAATGTCTCTGACAGGCGCTCACACTTCTTGTGTCTATTGTCTGGGGCCTTTGCACCTGCAGGACTCCTGTGCTGTTTGCCATGGCTTCAGCCCCAGGGTCCTGCAGGAAAGAAAAACAAGCTTATTCTGAGAGGCTTGTTGAAGCCTGAGGATTCCCTGTCTGTCTCAACAGGAAGCCCTCCAAGGCATCGAGGTCTTGACTCCGGCTTCTGAGCCGAGACCTCAGGTTGTTCAACCTTTGCCTTTATCGGCTCCGGCTGGAGCTGATAAGACTCAGTCCACAGTTTCTGTGGCTTCCTCGGCTCGGCGGAGCCGAGGTTATCGAGGTACCCGTGTCGGCTCCGACAAGATCTTGAGCCGACAACCAGAAAGAGGTCTAGGTCACCTTCTCTTGGCTCCGTTCATTCGGCTCCAGGATCTCCCTGCTGTCTGAACGGAGCCAAAGGTCTCATTCCTCTAGGTCATTGAGGCTGTCCGATCATGACCTTCAGAGGGTGGTGAGTCGACTACTCAAGTCTGAGGCACTAGCCCAGATGCTTCAGAGCCCGACTCATCAGTCGGTGCCTGCCCGGTCCATCAACTCTTTCCTCCTTCGACTCTCTTGAGTTCGGAGCCGGGTCGTGTCGGAACCGAGACTGTGGTCACCTCGGAGCCGAGACAATTGTCTTCGGCTCCGTCGTCGGCTCCGTTTTCTTCCATGGAGGAATCTCGGCGCCGGACTTCCCTCGTCGGCTCGAGGGGTGAGTGGCATCGGACCCTTGTCCGACCCCCTCTCCTCTCGGTGCTTGGCGCTGGTGAGTTCGGCTCCGACATCGGCCTCGGAGCCATCACTGTCAGTGCCGAGGGGTCCTTAGCTCCTCGGGCGGGGACCTCTGGCTCTGCCTGACGGGGTGCTTCGAGGTCATGCGGAGTGTGTTAGAGCCTGGCTCTACCCCACAGTCGGCTCCGTCAGCCCCTCCCTCTATGCTGCCTCAGGGTAAATCGACTCACTCCCTCATCCCGGACCGCAGAGAGCCAACTCCTCAGGAGCTCCCTTTGGGATTTCATCCTCTTCGAGGCCTCTCCTGATTTGGCAGAAGAGCCCCTCGGAAGAGGAAGTGCAAGAGGAAGCACATTGACTCACCTGAGTCTATCACGTCGGACACAGATCTGGATGATTCTGAGGGTTCCCCGTTCCCCTTCTGAAGATGTCTCATTTGCAGACATTCTGGAGATCCTTAAACAGAGGGAAATTGGCCAGCCCTCAACCCTTCGGAGGACGAATCTGTGTATCTTGAGGCGTTTGGCTCTCGTCCTTCCACCTCCTGGGTGTCCCCCTTGACCCCCTCATGCAGGTGGTTGCTAAAAGGCATGGGCGGCTCCTGATTCAGTGGACCCCACTCCCAGGAGACCCTCCAAATTCATCACAGCTCCATCAGACAAGGAATTTTTATCAAAAGGAGTCTCTGTGGATGCTATGGTGGTAGCTGCCGCCACAAAGAAGGAACTGGCTGATCCTTCAGTGCCTGTCCATCCACCTAACAAGGAATCTAGGTCCATGGATAGGTACGGAAGCGGATGTTCTCCTCAGCGACATTTACTATGCGTTCGCTGAATTACCTGTGCCATTTCACTCGTCTTCAAAGGGACTTGATCAAAGAAGCGAGTGAAATGCTGAAGGACCCTACAGCTGCGGGTTTCAAGAGAAAATGAACACGCAGCTGGCTATCCTTAATTCTATTTCCAACTCCTCCATCGCCTCCTCTCTTATGCGGCCGATGGAGCGAGCAGAGCCGCAGGAACAGGGGTAGCCTTACGTAGGCACGCCTGGATGCGGCTATGCAATTTTGGCGGAACCTTTCAAGGCGTCTTTCACGAACTCCCCTTTTGATGGATCATCTCTTTTTGGTCCACAAGTGAAAGAAACCCTGACTAGGTGCGAGACTGATGGCAAGACCCTTTCTGCCGTCGGAGTCCGTTTTCTACTCCTTCTAGGCCTTACCCCAAAGGCCAGAAGGGGGAAAGATGTGGTTCCATAAACAATCCCAAGGGACTTAAGCCTGGCGACAGAGTCGGTTCCCGCCAGAGGCAGAGGGGGAACAACAATGGTAGACGTCGCCCTAGAGGCAGAGGGGGTCCGCAGAACCAGGGCAATCGAGAAACGTTCTCCGATAAGCCCTTTCAGCATCCCTGAGGTGTTGCCCGGCTGCCCCTCTTCCGAGGGAGTCGGGGGGAGATTGTCACTGTACCCAGAAGCCTGGCTATCCTTGACACAAGACAAATGGGTACAGTCCATCATTTCCGAAGGTTATTCTATTCCCTTTCTTCGTTTTCCAAATCAGTCAAAAAAATCCCTTCCAGATGTCCCACCCGCTCAAAGGGATATAGCAGCTTTGGAAATTTCAAAACTGCTTGCAAAAAGAGCTATTCAGCCAGTGCCAGCAGACCAACTAGAATCCGGAATCTACTCAAGGTTCTTTTTAGTTCCAAAGAAAACAGGGGACTGGAGACCAATTTTGGATCTCAGTATCTTGAACAGATCGGTCAAGAAAACAAGATTTCGGATGGTCACGCTGCAATCCATTCTTCCCCTATTGGGAAAAGGAAACTGGATGTGCTCTATAGACCTTCAGGGCGCGTACTATCACATAAAAATGAACAGACGCTCCAGAAGATTCCTCCGCTTCAGGCTGGGAACCAGTCATTTTCAATTCAGGGCCCTGCCCTTTGGTCTCACCACTGCCCCGGTGTTTACCAAATGCATGGCAGTGGTAGCTTCTCACCTGAGGCGACAAGGATTCCAGCTGGTTCCATATTTGGACGACTGGCTCCTCACAGCTCCCACCAAGCACCTCCTTTTGATGGCCAGAGATTACACTTTTCGTCTGTCAAAACTGGGTATCTCAATAAATTGCGAAAAGTCTGTTTTGTCGCCTTGTTACTATTACCTACATAGGCGCAAATTTAGATACTGTAAACATGTCTGCAACACTAACGAACCAAAGGATATCAGACATTCAAAAATTGGTATCACTACTTCTCAACAACAACAGAGCCAAAGCCAGGTTATTTCTAAAGGTGTTGGGAATCATGGCAGCGGCCATACCCCTCCTTCCATTGGCCAGATACCACATGCGGATCCTTCAGTGGATGCTCTTTTCTCAATGGTCATACCAGGAACTTCCAATGTCTCACACCATTATGATCACGCAAGCGTGCAAAAAGCATCTCATGTGGTGGATGTCTTCCCCCCAGCTCCTGTTGGGGAGACCATTTGTTCCACCTCCTCCGGTTGCTACTCTGACAACGGATGCCTCCCTGATCGGGTGGGGGGGGCATTTTCAGGGCAGGACAGTCCAGGGCACATGGCAACCAAACGAATGCCACTTGCACATAAATGTTCTGGAGATGAGAGCAGTGCTTTTAGCGTTGCAAGCCCTTCAACACTCTCTTCCCTTGGGAACGATTGCAATCCAGACAGACAATATGTCTGTAGTGTGGTACATCAACAAACAAGGCGGAACCAGATCATACCCCCTGTGTCGAGAAGCACTCAGACTGTGGCAATGGGCGATTTCTTCTCAGCGTTTTCTGATAGCAACGCACATCCCGGAAGTCCAGTCACATTGCGGACAAGTTGAGCAGAGCTATTCTCATGCCTCACGAGTGGTCTCTGAAAGACTCTGTAGTGAGAAATTTTTCTCAAGTGGGGTCAGCCTTGCTGCGATCTTTTTGCTACTCCCCAAAACAGCAAGTGCAGAGAATACTTCACTCTATTCCCTTTACCAGGCCAACCCAGCAGGGACGCTAGTCCAAGTTTGGCCCGGGACTTCTGTATGCATTTCCTCCTTTCCCACTGATCTCTCAAGTAATACAGAAAGCTATCGCTCAGAAGGCCTCATTGATCCTCATTGCTCCTTACTGGCCTCGACAAGTGTGGTTCCCCTTTCTGCATCGATTTCTTTTAGAGCGACCGTGGAATCTGGACCTAGTTCCAGATCTTTTGATCCATCAGTCGGGTCAGTTTCATCGCTCCCTCCCCTCTCTGAACCTCACTGCTTGGTTCCTCCACTTCCAACCGTAGCCAGGCTTCCTCAATTATCTCACTCTGTTAGAGATATTTTGATAGCTTCCCATAAATCTTCCACTCGAAAGATTTATTTGAGTAAGTGGAAACGCTTTTCATGTTGGGCACAAGGAAAGGACATAGATCCTTTCACCGCTTCCATCCAACTAGTCCTTGATTTTCTTGCTGAACTCTTCCATGCAGGTTCATCTCCATCTACTCTTAAGGTTCAATTGGCAGCTATTTCTAATTTCCATGTGGGTATTTCTGAATCGCCCTAATGTCCCACAAACTCTGCAAAGCCTTTTTGAAAGGAGTTTTTCTTCTCAGACCTCCTGTAAGAAATCCTCCTTCTCCTTGGGACCTAAATTTAGTTCTTGCTTCTTTGATTCT
This sequence comes from Protopterus annectens, assembly GCF_019279795.1. NCBI lineage: Eukaryota > Metazoa > Chordata > Ceratodontiformes > Protopteridae > Protopterus > Protopterus annectens. The sequence continues at coordinate 1,288,174,412 of NC_056731.1, read as the reverse complement.
TTCCCCTTTCGAACCTGCAGCTTCATGTTCCTTAAAGTTATTATCATGGAAAACTCTCTTTCTGGTGGCTATCACATCAGCTAGAAGAATTTCAGAACTTCAAGCACTCAGTTGTCGTTCTCCTTATCTTGTGTTCCATAAGGACAGAGTTTCCTTACGAACTAACCCATCGCTGTTGCCTAAGGTGGTTACAACATCAAATCTAAACCAATGCATTGACCTCCCTGTCTTTTTCGCGGAGTATTCAAATAGGTCTGAACAAAAATTACACTGTCTGGATGTTCATCGTCAATTAAGGTACTACTTGGACAGGACGAAACAATTCAGAAAATCTGATCAGCTGTTTGTCTCCTATGCGGAAAGCAGAAAGGGACTTCCAGTTTCAAAGGTATCTTTATCCAGATGGCTAACATCTCTGATTACCCTTGTTTATGAGATTAGACACCAAAACTGCCTAATAAGCCTAAAGCCCATTCCACCAGAGCTTTGGCTACTTCTCTAGCCTTCAAGACAGACTGCCTATTGACACCATTTGTGCAGCGGCTACTTGGGCTACTCCTCACACTTTTATTTCCCATTATAAGTTGGATTTAGCTTCTAGGCATAGAGCTAATTTTGGTTCCACTGTTCTCAGGAGTCTGTTCCGTTAGGCCACCGGGACAAGGTGCTAGGGACGCGGTCCCATCCAGCAAGAATGAAGGCGAGATAGACAACTTAACATATAGAAGTTATGTTCTTACCATAACGTTCCATGTTAGTTGTCTTCTTCTCCTTCTTCTTCGTCCACCCTCCTTCCCCTGGCCTGGACAGACCTAGAGGAGTTGTGATCGTGACCTCTCTTTCTACCACCTCTTTCTTAGCTATATGCTATTATGCATATTTCTTGTTTCAGGATGTAGGTCTCCCTTCTTCTTCCTGTTGTTAGAGGTGGATTCTGTTTTTTACAGTTATACTGTTTCTGTTATAAGCTGGGGTTAGCTTACAAACGAGATCTGAGGTAACTCTCGCCTAGCATTGTGGGATATAAGGGGAGCCTCGAGCCGGTGGAACCAACTCTCGAGCTTTAGAGTGGCCGAGTCGGAGCCGAGGTCGGCTCCGAACCCATCCAGCAAGAAGAAGGCGAGAAGAAGACAACTAACATGGAACGTTATGGTAAGAACATAACTTCTATTTATCTGAATGCAGTCTTCCAGAGTATTTGGGCAGAAAAAAATCATAAAATCTGAATATGTAAATGTTGTACATATTCCCTTGTGTGTGTTGTTTGAGCTTGTAGCCCGCTGTTGTGTGAAAAATATTCTTTATTGCCCACTGGAATAACTGAATGGTTGAAAAGTATGTAGCATGGATGCAGAAAAAACAAGATTTTAGAAGTTTTTTATCTATTCCAATTATATGTTTGATTATCCGAACAGTTTCATTATCCAAACTAGACTAGGTCCCAATTAGTTTGGATAATCGACTCTCTACTGTAATATATTATACTGTACAAGCCTGTTGCACTGTACTGTACTACTACCGACCAAATAGCCAATATTTTTATTGTATTTAAACTAATACAGTACTGTACTATTGTGTTGTATACAGCTGTATAATAAAAAGGTTAAGTAATGTGCATAATATGCACAGTATGCTTACAGTAATACAGAATACTGAGTACATATAGTACATCAATACTGCGCTTACCACAAATAAAGCTTGCAGGGATAACGTAGTGTTGGGTCAGTATACATACAGGATAATGAACTTACAGTACACTACAGTAAATTAAGTTAACCTTAGTTTGTAAAGTTTGTTATTTGTAGTTTTTAATTTTTTTCTTTTTTCTTTTAAACTTTCGTATTTTTATACAGTATATAATACACATTAAACTTTAAAATTTCTTATGTCATATACTTTTTAAACTTTCTTATACTGATCGCTTTTTAAACTTTTTATAGCACACACTTTTTAAACTTTCTTATATCACACACAAATTACACAGGATCAGGATCATCCACATCGTCATCACTGTCCCCCACTTCCACATTTTGTCCTACTTGAATAGTCTTTTGTTCAACTATCTGCACCAATTCATCATCACCAAAAATGTCAGTATCACCTTCTGCAGTGCCTGAAGGACCTGGTTGAAGCTCTTCTTAGGTAGGTGCTTGCTTCTTCTGGAATTTGTCCAGTGTGGCTTGTTTACTTTCTTTTTTTCTTCATAGATTTATTTATATGCAGCAAATACAGCACTGGCATTTCTCTCTATCGTTAAAAAGAGTTCATTGTCTGGGTCTGTGTCTTCTGCACTCTTGAGCAAACTGTCTAGGTCTGCAAAAAATGTGGCTAGTCCATTCACAGTGAATCTTTTTTTGGACCTATTGTTCCTTTTCTTCCTCTACTGATTCTTTTTCCCTTGCCTCTTCTTCAGCTATACACTCCTGTTCCAGCTCCAGCAGCTTTTCATTTGTTAATTTTTCAGGAACTACTTCTGAAAGTTTTTCTATGTCTTTATCATCCACCTCCATGTTACGGTTGTTTGCCATCTTAACAACAGCTTTGTTTATCGTTGCAGCCTCCTCATCCGTAGCAAATCCTTCAAAGTCATGGACTAGCCTTTTCAAAGTTTTCCTCCAGATGCCATTTATGCATTCTTTGGTGACATCATCTCAAGTTCAAGCAAGGTTCTTGATGCAGTGGCAGTTCTGTTCCTTCCAGAACTGCATAGGTCCATAGGTTCATAGGTAGGTACTAGGCTATCGACCCAAGGGCCTATGTAAGCCTAGCCAACAAGGTTCCCTGGCTTATGCCACCCAAGAAAGTTATTTTCCTGTGCCACCGTCGAGCAGAGACACTGAAGTGATCCCTGGGGTGTATTTCCTATTTCCCATCCACTCATCAAGGTTTTTCTTGAAGAGTGCTAATGAAGAACTTTGCTTGACATAGATGGGTAGCCTGTTCTAGAGTATGGGAAGTCTTTGGGACGGGAATCTGTCCCTCCAGCATGTCCTGTTTGTTGTGGTGACAAGGTTTAGGTCCCTAAAGCGTGTAGTTCGGAGGGATTGGGATTTCTTTAAGTGGAACATGTCCAACAGCTCTGGGTTTGACATAGCTTTATATGTTAGGCAGAGATCACCACGTAGTAGGCGATATGCTACGGAGTAAAGCTGGAGTTTTTTGAGATGGTCAGTGTAGGGCATTTGTTTGAGGCCAGTAATCCTCTTTGTGAGGTACTTCTGTGGCCTTTCCAGCTGCTGCAGATGTCTTGTGAGGTACATTCCAAAAGGGGCGTTGTATTCTATAATGGGTCTAATGAGTGTTGAGTAGAGGGGAACAGTGACCTCTTTTTTCCTGGATGAGAGCCCTTTTATGATGAGGTGCGCCACTTCGAAGGACTTCCTGACTACTGTGGCGATGTGACTATCAAAGGAGAGACTACCGTTCACCTGGGTCCCAAGGTCTCTTATCACACATTCGGTGTTGAGTAGATTGCTGCCTATGTGGTAGTTCATAGGTACAGAGTTTTTACCAAAGGGGATGACACTGCACTTTTTGGCATTGAGCTTGAGGCCATGGCTCTGACACCAGGCATCAGTATTTTGCCAGTACCTTCATTAACTTCGTCAGCAGCCTGAACAAAGGTTATCCTCGGGTAGTAGACCTTAAAGGCAGCAATAACCCATTGATCCATTGGTTGGATTAAAGAGGTTGTGTTTGGAAGGAAGAACACCACTTTGATATTGGGGTGAAGGTCACCATTAAAAGGAGGATGTCCTGGAGCATTGTCGATAATCATTAAAATTTTGAAAGGTATACCTTTTTCTCAATGTACTTTTCCTCATTTCAGTGGCATAACAATTCAAAAGGGCATCCTGAAAGAGTTGTTGGGTCATCCATGACTTCTTATTGCTCCTATGGTACACAGGTAAAGTGTGCTTGTTGATATTCTTGAAAGTCCTGGGGTTTTCACTGTGCCAAATCACAAATGGTTTCAACTTTTAGCTTGCAACATTGCTTCTTAATAAAACTGTACCCTGTCCTTAAAAGCCTTAAAACCTGGAATTGTCTTGGCCTCCTTATGGATGAATTTTCTTTCAGCCATATGTTTCCAGAATAGGGAAATCCATATTGAAGATCTGCTGGGGCAAATATCCATCCTGTACAATAAACTTATCCAGGGCTTCCACAAATTCTTCTGCAGCCTTCACATTAGCACTCGCAGACTCACCACTCACTTTCACATCATGTAGTGAAAACTGCTGTTTGAAGTGCTTACACCACCCAGAGCTAGCAATAAACTCAACATCATAGTCTGGTGCTGCTTTTTCTTTAAGCATCTGGAAAAAACTCTTCTCCATATCAGATATAAACCCTTCTTCCAGTTTATCTATTCTTGTAGCTTTCAGTGGAGCAGAACATTTCGCAGCTTGGGTCACTTTTTCTTTGTTTTTCAGGATGGTTGTGATTGTTGAGTGAGACATGCCTAACTCTCAAACAATAAGATTCACTCCTTTTCCACCTTCATGTTGTTTAATTGCATTTAGTTTTCCTTCCAAGTCAGTAATCCTCCTTTGCCTCTTGTTGGCATCACTAGAACTAGTTTTAGTATGCTTGGAGGCCATGATTTACTTGGTCTGGGATTGCACTTGACCTGGGAAGCATATGTGGTTGACTTCGGACATATTTGCTATCCATCATTGTGTGAGATGATGATAAGAGATGCACACGTGTATTCCCAACACTGTATAACAGTATGTGATTTTGAATTTCTTCCTTTCTGTGTATATATTGTAAAAAAGAAGTAAAAAAACTGGAGTCCTTTCCTTTCTCAACTGACCACCCATTACCCAACTACTTAAAACTACCAACGTAGATTATTCCCACCCCTGATGACCCTCAGTCCAAACATGTTGAATAAAATAACATACTGCAGACCATAACTTCCTTTTCTTTGCCACAAAATTTTGGGGATCTTTTCCTTCCACCCTAAAAACAATTCAGTCATACACTGAATTCAGCTCAGAGTAAAAAAATAAAAAGAAATCTTTTGAAAAATGTAAAGCATGCTTACTTCTATACTCCATATATTTTCTAAACTCTGTTTTCACAAACCCCACCCACAATCTGTCATGTATTTACACAAAATTACTATACAGTTGTACTGTAGTATCCCTTCCCTCAAATTCACCCCATACTTTTCTTCTCTCTGCTTCTTATTCTTTCTATATTGTTGTTTTGCAAGTACTGTGTAGAGTCTCCAAAACAGTAATTTTAGCCATGTCAGTGCAGTGCACTATTCTGTTTTCCACCAGGCATGCATAGAAATGCATTCCAAAGCTTCAGACATTCTACTAAGTTTAATTCTTCAACTGTGTGATTGTGCTGAGTGACTACACTGTTTTGTGAAACCTGATAAACATTTTATTTATTCTTTATATGGGTTGTACAATATCACCTCTATGTATCTTAAGTGTTCAGGTGTTTTTGGCCTGAAAATGGTCTGGTTGGATTTGTGTTGTACCCTGGAAAACAAATTTAAGTAAATAAATATAGCTGGCCCAATCCAGTTTGTGATCACTAATGCCACAGACTTTGCTTTGGGCTCAAATGAAGGCATCTCAAGTTCAGGCGCCTTGATTCCTCCATACTATAAAAAAATTGCACATCTGCCTGAAGGAGATATTACTGGTGCTCCTAGCTCCAGACCTTTAAAGGAACAGTAGAGATACAGTGTCCTTCAGATCCATAGAACGATGTGGTATGTATTCAATCAGAGGGGAAACAAGATCTTAACCTTCTGCACTGTCTGGCTACAACAGGTGTGGAGTGTCTCAATCCAGCTGGAAAGCCAGGACAGTATACATACTGTCTCATTGCAGCATTACTGCAGACAGCCTGAGCACTTTTGAGGATCCATGAATGGAAAGCTTTTTGTAGGTACTCTGCAGGAAGGAGGTCAGCAGAAAGGATGATTGGTTTTAGTTTTTTGATAAGGGATTGGATAAAAGTGGTAGAGACTGGTTGGAAGTTAAAGGGGGATGAGAAGTGGGTGTGTTAGTGGAAAAGTTAGAGTGGGTGAGAGTAAGTTGTTTAGCTAAGGACTGAATAGTTTCAGTGAAAAAGTTATTAAAGGCAGTGGCAACAGTTTCTGGGGATTTATGGGTGTAGTTTGATGGGGTTGGGGTAGTAGATTGTCCTGGATGAAGAAGTCGGTTAATACCTGCCCAGAACCTTTGGAGATTGTGGTGTTTAAATTGGCGGTTCTGGTAGTAGTTTTTTGGTCTAGCAAAATTAGTTTTTTTGTATAATTTCTAAGTTGACAGTATCTAACTTGGTCGAGGGGCGCTTTAGTTGTTCGCCATTTGGTCCAGGCTGTATTTCTAAGTTTGATTTTTATCTTAGTTTCCTTTGTGAGCCATGGAGCAGTATTAGATTTAGTCTTTATAGTACGTGCAGGAGCATGGGAGTCAAGGATGCTCAGGAATTTTTTGTTAAAGAAAGTTACAGCTTCATCTAGTGGTAGATTTTCTAGGATTGACCAGTTGACCGATTTAAGTTCATTTAGGAAGTTAGTAGGATTGAAGTTTTTATTATTTCTGATTGTTTTTTACGTAGTCTTGTGATGGGTTTCTGCCTTATGCTTGATAGTATAAGTTAGTGAATGATCACTTAGGTCATCGGAGAGAGTCCCAGCTGTATACAGGCTTGGGTGGCTATTGATAAGTACCCAATCTAAGACACTTTCCCTGTTGTTGGGTTTACTAATCCTAGTGGGAGAGGTTATTATTTGTGTGTACCCAAACAGATTTATATGGGTGACAGGGGATTCAGCTGAGCAGGCGCACCAGTCGGTGTTAAAGTCACCAAGAACAATGGATGTTCATCGTGTTACCCTGCTGCAGTCATCACACTTGGGTTATCCTGTCATCAGGCGGTCCCGCAGTCGGCCCGAATTCCAAAGTCTTGGTCCGGCGTCGGTTGCTGTCGCTTCGTTTCTTGGGGGTAGGTAGTGGATAACCATTGGAGGATATCTTCCAGAGTGCTTATTTTATTGCCTGGGGGAATGTAGACGCAGACAATATTTATACTCTTCTTCTTCTTTCGGCTTTTCCCGGTTAGGGGTCGCCACAGCGGATCACCTGTCCGCTCATGATTGGCAGTGGAGCTTTACGGTGTTGAGTTGCCAGCCCGACGCCCAACCTTCCACAGAAGGCGCGCACACACACACACACACACACACACACACACACACACACACACACACAAACTCATGCCTAGGGCCAATTTAGAGTGTCCAATCCACCTACAGCATGTCTTTGGGAGGTGGGAGGAAACCGGAGCACCCGGAGGAAACCCACGCGACCACAGGGAGGACATGCAGACTCCGCATAGAAGGCACCCCAGCCAAGGATCAAACCGGAGAACCTCTTGCTGTGAGGCAGCAAAGCTAACCGCTGCACCACCGTGGCCACCCAGACAATATTTATACTTTTATTATTGTTACTTTGCAGTTTGGTAATGAGGATTTCTGCATTATTAAATGGGGGTAGTTGAACTGGATTTCTGTTAACACTTAATGTATTTTTGCAAAGAACTGCTATCCCACATCCCTTCTTAGCTGTTCGGTCTAATGGGTGTATGTTGTAGGCTGGGGGTAATACCTCATTATCGGCAGTAATAGGTTTAAGCCATGTTTCTGAAAGACACATTATGTCTGGGGAATGAACTTCTAAGAGAGCATGCAGGTTGGGGATTTTATTATTTATACTTTGAACATTTAAGTGAAATGTCAGGAGAGCATTTGCAGGACTGTTAAGGGGTAGTTTATTGATGGGGTTGGTGGTGTAGACGCTGTTGTCACCAGGCGGAGACAGGCCAGGGTTGGGATGGATGTCCCCATCTGTAACGAGGTTATACTGAAATCTGATTATGAGCTTTAGAAACTTATGATTAAGTCTTAGATAGTGCTTTGTCCCTTGGATTAGATTTTAAGGTTTTAATTGGGTGATGAGGTAAAGGGGATGAGTGTTTGGATGAGTGGGGGATAGTTAGGTGAGCTAACTTGTAAGAGAAGTCTGAGGTGGCAGTTTGACATTTTGAGTAGTGGAATCCGTGGTGGTACTGGTTTTCATAGGCAGTGAGGAGATAAAGGATGAGCATCAGGGGGTAGAGAAAATACTAGTCTTTTTGTTGATGCTAGCATCGCAAGGGGCCTGGCCATTATAGGGCACAGTTTTCAATCAGGATTTGGCAGGAAAGGAAGGAGAAAAGTTGGGTTGTAGAGAGGGAGGGCCACTTGGTGATGTGTGCAATGCTGGTTGGGAGGAAGAAGCAGTGAGAGTGGCTAGGACAGTATAAATTTAACAGTACTGGGGCAGGTGGGAATAGGGGGCAGGGTGAAGTGAGCCCGAGCGCAGCTAGGGTGAGTGGAGTGGGGCTAAACTGGACCACAAGATTTATACAACAATTAAGTAAAACGTAAGTTTATAATGGGGATGTAAGTTGTTTGCCTTACTACATTTTAAAGATAGTTCCCAGGGGAGTGGGTATTGATATAGCCAGGAAATGTAAGTAAGACAATACACTATGTTAGAGCTTTTCAGCTTACAGAAACCAAATGTTGCTAGCAAGCTCTTTAAGGATGAGTTGAGCTAAGGGAATTGGGACTGAACTAAAGGTTTGTTTTGGAATAGGTGACTCTATAGTCAGGCACACTGATGTCCCACTCACCAGGCTGAACAACGAGAAAATTACAGTCAGCTGCCTGTCGGGTGCCAGGATCCGCCACATAACGCATGCACTCAAGTCACTCCACAACAAGTACAAATATGACTATGTCATTGTCCATGTTGGAGTGAATGACTTGAGATGTACCTCCCTGGACTACATGAAAAGAGACATGGAAATGCTCTCGGATCATGTGGCCCAGGCAGGTATGACCCTAGCCCTGAGTAGCATCCTGCCTTCGCCCAGAATGATACCACAGTATAAGGACAAAATGATTGACTTCAACAATTGGCTAAGGTTCTGGTGTCATTCAAAGGGGATCCAATATCTGTCTGCCTGGGATGACATGATCGACAGACCACTATGCTTTGCCAGAGATGTTCTGCACCTGTCGCCCTTGGGATTCAGATTACTGGCTAAGGCTCTTGCCACCCCTATAGTGCCTTTTTTAGGCAAGGTTCAAAGGACAAAACCATCACCGTAACAAGTACAAGCATGCAAAATCTGAAGGTAATGCTACTCGATGCTAGAAGTCCAAACCTCAAAATGCACTCTCTCAAGGCACTCCTAAAAATGGAGAACATCGATATATGTGCAGTAACTGAGACCTTGTTCAGAGAGCACCCCTGCAATACCAGGCTGCAACTCTTACCACACTTTTCAGCCACCAAACCAGGATTGGAACACTACAAGTGGAGGAGTGTCTATATTCACCAAGGATATGCACAACACCAGGCTAGTTGCCCATCACAATGCATCTGAAATTCTCCAGGTGCAACTAACACTAGGTAAGACTGCAATCCAAATTGAAACTTGCTACAAATCCCCCACCATGCCCCAAGATTCTCACTACACCTTCTAAACATACTGGAAAATGTTAAGATACAACCAAACACCCTAATACTGGGTGATTTCAACTACCCTGCTATTAACTGGGAAAACTACTCGTGTGCCAACACCTTTGCCAAAAGGTTCTTGGAATTCATAAATTCCAATGCCCTGGATCCACTAATCCTTATTCCTACCAGGGGCTCCAATATCCTAGACCTGGTCATTACCAACATAGGAAATCGATGCTCCACACCTATGTTCATCCCCTCATTGGTCAGGTCTGACCATAAGCTAATCGCCCTTGACATCCACATCCCACCCCCTCCCCCCAGTTGGGGATCCTTTTTTTTTTCTTGTACTAACCGATCTCCGAAAAAGTTAACAGTTGTCTCACCTGTGGAAAGCAGATCCCACTCTGAGACTTCCATTCATACTGCGTCACTTGTTTAGGTCCAGACCACAACGTCCCCCGTTGCCAGTTCTGTGCCCTCTTTAATGCGAGAACCATTCGTCGTAGAGCTCTTATTGTAGACAGGTATTTTTGTCTCCCGTCTTCACATTAAGAAATGGCATCTGGCAGCCAACAATCATAGACATTCTCAAAAAAAAGTAGAGCTAAAGATAGAGACAGACCACGCAAGGCTAAGCCTTCCGATGTCTCTACCGCTAAGCAGGTCGTCAGTTCTCCAGTATTCAGTGAGGAGCTTTCGCAGCCACTGTTGCTCGATGATGCAGAACTCTCCTTCGTCTTCCAAGCCTTTGGTTATCTCTGCCTTGGTTGGATCCGGAGCTATGACGCAGGCATCAGCTTCCAAGGAGGCCTTTTGCACTACCGAATCTAGACAAAAAACGTCTTCTCATCTGACTACCATTTCTCTTAGACCGATGGAAACTCTTAGGCCTAGAAGCCAGGCCACTCCTAGAAATTCTACCTCTAGCCACCATCTTACTTCTGCTCCACCACACCAAGCCCAAATGCTTAAAAATGACGGAGGAACTTATCTCCCTTATTAGGGGCAGTCAGGCCACAACTTCTAAAAGGAAAAGACACCCTTCTCCTGAAATACTGACAGAACAGGATTCTGAGGAATCTGATTATTCAGATTTTGAAGAGGAACAACAACCTCTGACTGCTTATGAGGATTCAGATGCAGAGGAATCCATTCCTTCTGCCTCCCCACCAGAAGACCTTTCCTTTGGGGAAACCCTTCACACTGTCAGGGAACATTTCCACTGGGAATTCCAGGACTTCCCTCAGTGTAAGAAAAGACTAAGAGAGTTTCTAGACCTGACCCAGCACAGTCCCTTGGCCACCCCCCCTATCTTAGAGGTGGTGGATGATGTTTTCCATGAATCCAGCTTAGTCCCTGACGCCCTCCCACATGTTCCAAGTAAACCTGACAGATGTTACAGAGTATCGGATTCTCACAAATACTTGTACAGAAATCCTGCTGAGGACCCGGAGGTCATTACACAGGGACCTAAAGGAGCTAAGGCTAGTTCTGCTAAGAATCCTATTCCTTCTGACAAGGATTTCAGAGCTCAGGACAAATGGGGTAAAAAAGTATACACCTCTGCAACCTTAGCTATTAGTGCACTCAGCTGTCTGTTCCATATGTTAAAATATCAACAACACACTTTGGAACTTTTAAAGTAAAAGATTTCAACCTTTCCTGACTGGGCCAATTTGAAAGAGTTAGCAGATCTACTGCACTCTACTTGTCAAGTGGCCAAACACTCATTCAACTGTGGATATGACGCTCTAGAAGCCTCAAGCAGGGCAGTAGTGTCAGGATCTGTCATTAGGAGACATGCGTGATTGAAGGAACAACCACTCCCTTATCATGTCAAGTTTAAATTAATTGCTGCACCCTTGGATAAGGACCGCTTGTTTGGAGTAAAAGCAGAAGAGGTGCTTAAAAAGATGGAAGACAAAGCAAAATCTATAAAAACAGTAAAAGATTTCTTTCAGGTACAGCCTCCTAGGTTCAGCAGGAATTTTCCCTCTAAGCACTGGTCCTTTCCTACACCTAGCAGACAGGGGCAAAGTAAGCCCCGCAGGGACAGACCACCCAGGCCCCTATCCCAGGGACAGCAGAGAACCAAACAGTGGACCACTTCCGCCCCAAAGGCAGGGAGGTCTAAGCCATCCTTCTATGGCAAAAACTCTCAATGATTCCCTCTCCCCCCCTGCCCTCCTTTCACTCACCAAAAGCTAGGAGGAAGGCTCTCCCTCTGCAAAGAAAATTGTCTTTCTATTACAAAAGACCAGTGGGTCTTAAAGATCATTTTTCAGGGATGCAATTTCTCTTTCAACGAGGTCCCAATTCCAAGAGGGTACCCAGACCTACCTCAAAATCAGTGGGCAGAGGTATTGAAACAAGTCCAAACTCTCATATCCCAGGGGGCAGTACAACCTGTTCCCGCAGATCAAACAGGCAAAGGCTTTTATTCCAGACTATTCCTTTTTCCCAGAAAAGAGGGCACTTGGCGCCCCATCTTGGATCTATCCATTCTGAACTCCTCCCTGGCGGTCCCCAAATTCAAAATGCTAACTTTACAGCAGCTGCTGCCTATGCTGACAAAAAATGCCTGGTTAGTGACCCTAGACCTAAAAGATGCCTACCTCCACATCCCCATAAGGGAATCCTGCAGGAAATTCCTGCTCTTCAGAGCAGGCTCACAATACTTTCAGTTCTCTGCACTACCCTTTGGCTTATCTACTGCTCCCATGCTATTCACCAAATGCTTAACCCCGGCCATAGCATTGTGCAGACAGAGAAATATACAGATTTACCCTTATCTGGACGACTGTCTCATTCAGGCAGAGTGCAAAGAAAAGCTGCTCCAGGAACTCCTCTTTGTCAAAACTCTCCTATCTTCCTTAGGGTTCACCATTAACGAGAAGAAACCAAAGCAAACACCCTCCAGGAGGATCATTTTCTTGGGAGCGCTGCTGGACACAACATCCCAAATGACCTTCCTAGCCCCAGAAAAGCAGAGCTTCCTGCCTCTCTGCTTTACCCAGCTGGCTTCCAGAAGCCATCTCACGGTGAGGAAGTTACTGCAAGCCATGGGGTACATGGCATCTTGCATCCTTCTAATTCCTCTGGCCAGACTTCACATGAGAAAACTTCAGTGGTATCTAAAGAACCTTTGGGGTCAGCACTCTTAGCCTTTAGAGACCTCTCTCCCTCTGATCCCCTTCATAAGGGCTGAGTTTCTCTGGTGGGCAGGGGCCTGTGCCAAGAACAAGGGTCTTCCCTTCATCCTCCGCTGTACTGGGCAGACCATCACCACTGACGCCTCAGACATTGCTTTGGGTGCTCACCTAGCAGGCAGGTGCACCCAAGGCCTTTGGGATACCCAACACCTTCCCTTACACATCAACCAGAAGGAAATGATGGCAGTACAAAATGCTCTGACATCCTTCAAACCCCATCTCAGTCCAGGGGTTCTCCTTATCAAAGCAGACAACACCACAGTAATGTGGTACATCAACAAACAGGGAGGGACCCAATCTTACCCTCTGTGCAGGCTAGCCATGAACCTCTGGCTGAGAGCCTCCTCAGTAGGATTACACCTAATAGCCAATATCTACCAGGGATCAACAACGCCCTCTCAAACCACTTAAGCAAAAACTTACTGGACCCCCACAAATTGCAGCTCCACAGAAAAATCTTTTTGCAAGTCACTCAGGAGTGAGGAACTCCGAAGGTAGATCTCTTTGCTTCGCACCTCAACCACCAGCTAAAAAAATTCTGTACTAGGGAATATCATCACCTAGCGTGGAAGGTGGATGCCTTGACCTTCCCCTGGAACTCCCTCTTTGTGTACGCATTCCCTCCTCTGTCTCTTATTCCCAAGGTACTGATCAAGATAAGGGAGGAGAGACCAAAGGCCATCCTCATTGCTCCAGATTGGCCCAAACAGCATTGGTACCCCTAACTGCGCAGCCTGATATCACAGCCTTCCAGGCAGCTTCCCCTGATCACAGAACTCTTGACTCAGGTGGGGGGGGAGAATGCTGCACCCAGACTTGTAGCCTTTCAAACTGTCAGCATGGCTAATACTCTAAAAGCAAACAAGGGGCCCCTGTTAAGCAAACACGTCCTAGACATTATCACAGAGGCCAGATGGCCCAGTACCAGAAAATCCTACGCAGGGAAATGGAAAAGATTCTTCTCCTGGTGTCAGTCCAGAGTGGGCAGTTCCTCACAACCTTCCATCCCTGTTATCCTGGGCTATCTAGCGGAGTTGCTCAATAGTGGCCTCTCCTTCTCTTCTATTAAAATCCACGCTTCAGTCATTTCAGCTCATTTCGATACAGACCAGCCCCTGTTCTCACATCCTTTGATTAAACAATTCCCCAGTGGGGGCTTCTAATATCAGACCTCCCAGAAGGCCACCCACGCCAGCCTGGGACCTGAATTATGTTTTGGAAAAACTAACCTTACCACCCTTCGAACATGCTGCTTCAGCAGAACTGAAATACCTCTCCTGGTAGACTGCTTTCCTACTAGCTATCACCTCAGCCAGAAGAGTTTCAGAACTTCAGGCACTGATGGCCATTGAGCCCTTCCATCATTTTCCATGCATACAGGGTCTCCCTGAGGATTAACCCCTCCTTCATGCCCAAGGTGGTATCTAATGTGACTCTCAACCAGGCCATACATCTACCCACCTTCTTCCCTAACCCTCAAAACAAGGGGGAAAGAATTCTGCACTCACTAGACATGCACAGACAGCTCAGATACTACCTGGACCGTACTAAACCCTTCAGGAAAACAGACCAACTTCTTGTCAGCTTTGCCCCAGGGGCAGACGGGAAGCCCATTTCCAAACAAACAACTTCCAAATGGATATCACACTGTATCCATTTCTGCTACAGATTACATGGGAAACCACCCCCTAAGTCTATTCATACCCATTCCACTAGGGCAGCCTCCACATCCCCAGCACTCCTCAGAAAAGTTCCCACCAGGAACATCTTGGAAGCTACCACCTGGATGTCTGTCCATACCTTTACAAAGCATTACCACCTACCTATTTTCTCAAAGGCTAGGGCAATGTAGTTTACCTCGGCAGTTCTGCAGGGCATGCTTACCCATGCCTAGGTCTCTAACTAATCGTTCCACCCCTCTTCTTAGCTTTGGGAATCCTCCCACAGGTGATGACTGCAACAGTGAAACACGAGGAACATAGTACAGTTGTGTACACTTACAGTGAATGTAGATGTTCAAGTGTATTCACTGTTGCAGTCCTGGTTTCCCTCCCTCCTTCCCCCTTATATCCTCTTTCCTTAAGCTTCTTATGGTGGCTTTCAGCCACTAGGACCACTTTACCATATTTCCTTAGGCTTCTGACTGGTTAGGGCAAGAAAAACTGATGTAATGGCATCGGCTGCCTTGCTTTGTAGCACTTACGACCTGACGTCAGTCAACAAGCAACAGCAGCTGACGCAGAAAAACATTGACTCTGGTATTCGGGCCGGCTGAGGGCTACCACAGCAGGGATAACCCACAGGTGATGACTGCAACAGTGAATACACTCAAACGTCTACATTCATGGTAAGTGTACACAACTTTACTTTCTTGGAAGCTTTTAGGGCTGGACCATCTACTTCTTGAGTTACTCCACCTGCGGATGAGCTGATAGACCTGGTCTGCTGCAGAGCATGGAAGCAACTGGACTCCATAGAACTGATCCCTAAGTGTCCTGACAAGATCCTTAGTGCCCCATCAGGACAAAGGGTGTTCCTGTAGATGCCATAGCCATTGCGGCAGCTACTAAAAAGGAATTGGCTGAACAGAGCTCCTCTATTCATCCCTCTAACAGGGAGTCTAGGGTGTTGTACTTATTTGGGAAATGAGTGTATGCAACAGGAACCTTCACTGTATGGTTGCTGAATTATTTGGTGCATTTCATGAAGTTACAGAGGGACTTAATCAAGAACCTCTCTAACTTTCCGCCAGGGTTCATGTCCATAAAGGAACAAAAGTTTTTTTCCTCATGACTGGTCACTCTACAATCCATTACTAACACTTCCATGAGGTTAATCTCACATGCAGCTGAAAGGTCCTAATGGGCGGCCGGTTCAGGCATAGCTGTTAGGAGACATGATTGGATGCGGTTGTGCGATTTTGCAGAATCTTTTAAGGCATCATTCATCGATGCTCATTTTGATGGATCTTCCTTATTCGGACCAACAGTTAAAGAGACGCTCGCCCACAGAGAGTAGGATGGAAAGGTTCTCTCTGCCATGAGAATCTGCGTTTCTACCCGCAAAGAACCTTCTCCAGGAGTCAACGTGGTGGTAAGAAAGTGTGGTTCAGAAAATCCTAAGAGCTTTTCTAACAATTACGTGGAGACTTCCCCCAGAGGTAGAGGGGAAAATAACTATAACGGGAGATGCTATGGCAGAAGGGGTCCACAGAACCAAGGTTCTTGTCATTCCTCCTCGACATTCATCGCTACTGAAAGGTTACCCGACTGTCCCTCTATGGAGGTAGTCGGGCGGTGCTTATCCTTACACCCAAAAGCCTGGATAGCCATCACAAAAGATTCTTGGATGCAAAAGATCACGTCCAGAGAATAATTCATTCCCTTTTCCCAAGTCCCTCCACAGAAGAGAAGAAGTCTCCCTGATGTTCCACCCAGTCAGCGGGAGCAAGCAGCTTTAGAAATTCAAAAGTTGCTAGATAAAAGAGTCATCCAAGAGCCCCCCCCCCCCAGACCAAAGAGGATCCAGAATTTATTCAAGGTTCTTTTTAGTGCCAAAGAAAACAGGGGGTCTGAGACCCATTTTGGATCTCAGTTATGTGAACCAGTTTGTAAAGAATTCCAAGTTCTGGATGGTCATAGTTTAGTCCATTCTGCCTCTCCTTCAGAAGGACGACTGGATGTGCCCTCTAGATCTTCAGGATGCATACTATCATGTAAAAATGAACAGATGCTCCCAAAAATATCTACATTTCTGGCTTGGAGCCAGTTATTATTAGTTCAGAGCCCTGCCATTTGGTCTCACCACAGCCACCAGGGTGTTCACCAAATGTATGGCAGTGGTAGCAGCCCATCTAAGACTGCACAAATTCAGAGTGTTTCCATATTTAGGTGACTGGCTCCTCACTGCACCGACCAGGCATCCTCTGGAAAAGGCCAGAGATTACCTTCTACTTCTAGCTCAGTCTCTGGAGGTTACGATAAACCCGGTAAAATCCCATCCTCAACCTGTTCAAGTCTTGGAGTTTATAGGGGCTCGTCTAGACACAGTCAATTGCCTAGCTCTTTTGCTTCAAAACAGAATACTTTCTCTGAATTTGCATGTCAGTCAAGTTCTGTCTCATCCCTCACCCCCGGCAAGATTAATACTCAAAGCCCTTGGGTCTATGGCTGCTGCAATAGCTTTATTAACCACTGCTTATCTTCATATGAGAATTCTTCAATGGACTCTAGCAGTGCAATGGTCTTTTCGTCAACAACCTCTACGGCAGCCAATAAAATTATCTCAGGGTTGCAGAAAATCTCTGCTGTGGTGGATACATTCCAAAGAGATTCATCAAGGTTACCTGTTTGTCCTTCCTCCTCCGAAAGCTGAGTTAACCACGGATGCCACCCAGTTAGGGTGGGGGCATTACTTGGGACAGACAGTTGAAGAAGAAACCAATTTGCATGTAAATGTCCTAAAGATGAGAGCTGTGCTTTTAGCTTTGCAGGCCCTTCAGAGCTCTCTTCCACTAGGAACTATTGCTATTCAGATGGACAACATGTCAGTAGTTTGGTACATCAACAAACCAGGGGAACCAGATCTTACCCTCTATGCCTAGAAGCAATGAGAGTTTGACAATAGATGATCTCTTCCATTCACTTTCTAGTAGTGATGTACATACCAGGGAAATCCAACATATTTGCAGACAAGCTCAACAGGACCATCCTAACTCCTCATGAGTCAAAAGACAGCTGGTTCACCCAGGCTAACACTGTGCTGAAAAGCAAATAAACTGTCTGCGCAATCCAGTAATAAAAGTTCTGTTAAAATCCAGAATTTAATGAAAAGAATGAAATAAAACAAAATAAGAACAAAAATAATAAAAATTAAGTCCCTTGTCCAACGATAAGCGCTTTCGAATAGTTCTTCTTCTTTCAGCACAGTGTTAGCCTGGGTGAACCAGCTGTCTTTTGGTTTGTGGATTATTTATTGGACAGTTCACCGCAGCAAAAGGGAATACCTCTTCATTTTTTTTTTGCAACTCCTCATGAGTGGTTTCTCAATCAATCAGTGGCAAAAATGATCTTCCACAAATGGGGTCAACCATGCTGTGATCTGTTTACCTCTCCCCTCAACAACAAATGCAGCAGCTTCTTTGCCCTAATTCCCCCCACTGGGACTGTCAGCATGAGATGCTGTAGTCCATGTTTGGCCCTCCGATCTCCTTTATGCTTATGCTCCTGTACCCCTATTACCCAGGTTTCTTCTGAAATCCATTTGGTTGAAGAGCAAAGTAATCCTCATTGCCCCCTTCTGACCTCGGCAAGTGTTTCACTTCCTGTGGTCTCACCTAGTATTGTCCTCCATGGACACTGGGCCAGAGTCTAGATCACCTGTCTCACCCATCAGGGATGATTCATCTGGGCGCTGCAGGCCTCAAGTTGACAGCATGGTTTCTCAAATTCCAGTGATGGCTAGACATTTCATGCTTTCCTCTTCAGTTTGTCAGATCCTTTCTTCATCCCACAAACCTTCAACCAAAAAGATTTATAAGAGCAAATGGAAAAGATTTTCTTTGTGGGCCCATCAAAGAGACTTAGATCCCTTTACTGCTGCAATCCCAACTATTTTAGATTTCCTTGCCTCTGTTTTTCATACCGGGGCAAGTTTGGCTACCATTAAAGTACAGTTAGCAGCCATCTCCAACTACCACACTGGCAGTAAGGCTTCTCCCTTTAGCTGTGCAAGGCCTTCCTAAAAGGTACATTCTTACTTAGATCTTCAATTCAAGATCCTACTCCACTTTGGGATCTGACTTTGGTATTACAATCTTTAGTACATCCTCAGTTTGAGTCCTCAGCTAAAGTAGACCTTACGTTTTTATCTTGGAAAACTGTCTTTTTGGTAGCAATTACTTCAGTAAGACGAGTTTCAGAACTCAAAGCACTGTCTTCAGAATCACCGTATCTAATTTTTCACAAGGATAGAGCTACCCTGCACAATAATCCTTTCTTTTTTATGTAAAGTGGCCTCTGAATCAAACATTATTCAAGTCATTAACCTTCCAGTTTTATTTCCAGAATTTGAGTATAAAGGCGAATATACCCTTCATTTCCTAGATGTACATAGACAACTTAGTTTTTAACCTACATAGAACCAAGGAGTTTAGAAAAACAGATCAGTTGCTTGTTTCCTTTTGTAACACCAAGAGAGGAAAACCATTTTCAGACATTAGTGGATAACAGATTGTATTTCTCATGTTTATTCCTTGAAAGGCCTAAGCTTACCAAAACACATTCAACCAGGTCAATGGCTATGTCACCTGCTTTTTGGGCTAGAGCTTCCTTTGATGACATTTGTGCAGCTGCCACTTGGTCTAATACTCATACTTTTGTTTCTCATTACAAACCGAACATCATTTCTAGGAACAGAGCATCATTTGGTTCTGCGGTGCTCCAGAATATCGTTCTATGAGGGCCACCCAAGGTAATTATAGCTGGGGACTCTGTCTCATTCATTGAGGAACAAATAAAAATGACAACATCAGATATTAAAGTTACGTACTCACTGTAATGTTCCATTTGTGTTGTGCATTTTTATTCTTCCTCAGCTCCCCTCCCACCTCCCCCCATCAATGTCTTTGGGAGTGATCAAATAGAATTCTTATTAGGAACCATTGTTCCTGTTTGAGCTCCTCTTCTTTCAGCTGTCACTGTATTAGCTATTTTCAGAATTTTTTTTTACTGAGATATTGCATAATAGCAGTAAACTCAATCTGAGGTAATTCAGTGGTTGGGGCATTATGGGTAAGGGAAGCGATTGAGAGTCTGTTCTTAGAAACTAAAGAAAGTAGCAAAGTCAAATCCAAGAGTCAGATCTGAACCCATTCATTGAGGAAGAATGAAAATGGACAACATGGATGGAATGTTATAGTAAGTGCATCACTTTTATTTAGAGTTGTTTGGTTTTAGCAGGTTCTGGCTTTCGAGCTAAAAGAAGAGGAACCTTTATTTTTTGGAAACACTCACCAGTAATGCCTAAAGTAAAAGATACGTATGTTAATAAAAATGGTATGTTAAGCATTATTATAATTGAGTAGAACAGAAAATTATATACACTGGTGAACTCTTGTTGGATCTAAATATGCAAAAAATTGCTTAGACAACAGCCTATTACATGAAAGGTGAAGTCATAATGGCTGGTGATTTTATTTGTGTTTTATCAGACAAAGAGATCACTGCAGATAGAAAGCAGAGAATCACATCTTCAGCTAAACACTTAAATTTTGTACATCTAATGAATTTAAAGGATATATATATGAGCTAAGGAAAACAAACTCACTTCATTATTCATATAGATATGGAACACAAACAAATATTGATTACATTTTTGTCTCAATCTGTTATCACATACATATCAGAGAAGTTTCAATACCTTCATGTCCATTATCGGACCATAATGCTCTAATCTTTAATATTATTTTAAAAACTGACAGTTTAATACTTTACAGTCGATTACCAGCATGGATTCACTTTCACTACCTGAAATTTCAAAACATCAAACTTCTGAATAACAAAGACCAGAGGATAGAAATTTTTAAATCTCAAACCGAATAAAAAAAACATGCAAAACATGAAACCACCCCCATTACTTAAATATACCAACACCAAGATTGCACTACAGCGAAGAGAACTGTAAAGTTCCCATTCCGCATTGTACGTCGATCTCCATTGAAAAGATTTGAGATTTCAAAACTTCGATCCTCTGGTCTTCGTTATTCAAAGGTTCAGTGTTTTGAAATTTCAAGTATTCAAAGTGAACCTACCAGAATACATTATTAAAATAAAAGAATTCAATGATTGATATGCTAAAGAGATAAAAAAAATTCCTAGAAATAAGCATGAAGGGTGAAGTATCTGATATTGCCCTGTGGGTTTTACGAAAGGCTTACTTAAATGGAAGAGTTACAAGCTGGTATATTAGTAAAACAAGAGAATGGGACAAAGAGTTGAATATAGGCCAAACTAGACACACTCAAATTAAATCTAAAACCAAATGACATTATCACTCAGTCTGAACTTAAAAACTTAAATACAAAATATGTTGAAATTCTAAATCATAAAGTTTCAATAAACCTGGAAAACATAATCTTCAGGCATACTCAGTAAACCCTTTAAGCTTGCATAAACTTGCTCTTGGATCAAAGAAGTGAATAAACTAAATCATATCAAAGAAATTATAAGACATATAAATAATAAAAAAGGAAGAACTGATATTAAATGTGTTATTGAGGGCTTTAAAATATTTTATGAAAATATAAATAATAATACAAATAACCTAGATGATGGTATAGTTGACACTTTTCTAAGGGAAAATATAATTAATAAAATAACAAGTGAACAAATAACTGCCTTCCAGTTTATAGCCTGCTACAGACCACCCTCCCAAACACAGGAACCCCACTTGGCCTTCCTGAGAATACTGGAAAATATGAAGGTCTCTCCAAACACCATTATAATGGGCGACTTCAACTACCCAAACATAGACTGGGAGCATTACTCTAGCTCCAACACCCTAGCCCAAAGGTTCCTAGAATTTATAAACTCAAATGCTATGGAACAACTTGTTACCACTCCCACAAGAGGGGAAAACATACTGGACCTGATCATCACCAACATGGGGACACTATGCTCCAGACCAGAAGTGTATCTCTCACTGGTAAGATCAGACCATAAACTAATCTCACTGGATATTCACATCCCGACCCCACCCCCTGCCCAGAAAACCACAGTGAAAATCTTCTCTAAAGCAAATTTCACACGCCTCAAAACCGAGGCAAAATCCTTCAAAGCCCCCGGGCCTGTGGAAAATACGGCCCAGACCACAGAATCCTTTATAAACGCATTCTATGAACACCTTCAGGAATGCATGGATCATGCAATCCCAAATAAAACCAAGACCCAATCCTCCAAAGGCAGGCGTCCTGTCTGGTGGACCCCAACCATAAACAAACTATACAATAGAAGGAGGAAGCTACTACATGATAGAGCAAAATCCCTAAAAGGGAAGGCATCTCTGATCAGTATTAGCAAAAAACTACGGGCACTCATAAAATCGTCTAAGGGCAGCTTCGAGAGAAAAATTGCACAGGACACTAAGGATAATCACAAGGCTTTCTTTAGTTATGTTAGGAACCTGGGTGGGAATTCCCAGATATGCTCAGAATTAGTCCAAAATGACAAAAATACACCGAGCCCACAGACATTGCCAACATCCTAGCTGACAGGTTCAGTGCAAACTTCTCCCCTCTCCCCACCAAAAGGGCAAATATCTATCCCAACAGAGTGCTGCCCCTGACATCTCAGATGCTCAGGTAAGAGCCGCCTCTCCAAAGCAAAAACACAGCATCAATGGGACCAGATGGTGTCCCGGGCTCGTCCTACATGAACTCCAAGAAGAGCTAAACCCAAACATAAAACTACTGTTCAATCTTAGCCTTACTACAGGATATGTACCCAAAGAGTGGCGTACAGCAACAGTGGTCCCTCTCCACAAAGGTGGTGCCTCAACGGATCCTGGAAACTATCGCCCCATAAGCCTGACTAGCTTGGTCTGCAAAGCTATGGAAAGGATCATCATGGACCTCATAAATAAAGATATTGGGGACCTACAGACACTGGATCCTACCCAGTTTGGCTTTGTTAAGGGCAGATCCTGCCTCTTAAACCTGGTCGATTTCTTTGAAACAGTCACCAAGGCCATTGAGGGGAAGGTGGTCCACACAGCCTACCTGGACCTCGCAAAAGCCTTCGATACAATACCCCACTCGGGCATTATAGATAAGCTCACCAGCTTAAATATAAACTCCTATGTCACTAGATGGGTTGCAAACTGGCTCAAGGACAGAACCCACATGGTTAGAATTGCTGGAGCCATGTCAGACTCCAAACCAGTTACAAGTGGCGTCCCACAAGGCTCAGTCCTGGGACCTCTCTTGTTCGGTATATATTTCTCGGTACAGGCCAACACGGAAGGACTGTGGCTGACCAAGTTCGCAGATGACTGCAAACTGGGTGCCATAATCAACTCTCCAGCCGACATATGCATCCTCCAAAAGGGCCTCATAGAAACAGACAACTGGTGCCAGAGCCATGGCCTCAAGCTAAACGCCAAAAAGTGTATAGTCATCCCCTTTGTCAAAAACAAAGTGCCCACAAATTACCACATAGGTGGTAATCCATTAAGTACAGAAGAAGTCATTAGGGACCTGGGGACCCAAGTTGATAGCAATCTCTCATTTGACAACCACGTGGCCAAAGTGGTTAGAAAAACATTTTATATAGCCCACCTAATCATGAAGGGATTCACATCTAGATCACGGAGCGTCATCGTGCCTCTTTACTCATCCCTCATCAGGCCCATAATTGAGTACAATGCCCTTTTTGGATGTACCTTACCAGACACCTGCAGCAACTGGAAAGACCCCAAAAGTACCTCACCAAGAGGATCAAAGGGCTCAAACAGATGCCATATGCTGCCGGTTAAAGAAACTCCAGCTCTACTCAGTGGCATACCGCCTGCTCAGAGGCGATCTGTGCCTGACGTATAAAGCCATGTCCAACCCGGAAATAATGGACATGCTGCACCTCAGAAAATCCAAATACCATCGAGCTACGCGCTCGAGAGACTTGAACCTCAGCACTGAAATAAATAGGACATGCTGGAGGGACAGATTCATAACCCAGAGGCTCCCTTCACTCTGGAATAAAATCCCAGTCCAGGTTAGGCAGAGTCCCACATTGACTCTCTTCAAGAGGAATCTTGATGAGTGGATGGGAGATCGTAGGTTTACCCCAGCTATCACTTCTGTGTCACTGTTAGACAGAGGCACAGTATACTAACCTCAAAAAAAGCATAGCAAAATTAATTTAAAATGGGTGGCGAAAGCCAAATACACTCTGGCTAGGCTTATAAATGCCCTAGGGCAGATAACCTAGTATGAACCTATGAACCTATGAACCTGTGATAGACCATTCATTTTAACAGAAATAAAAGATCAAATAAAAAAGTTAAAAAACAATAAGGCTCCAAGCTTAGATGGTCTTACAGTAGAACTATATAAAATACTACTGGACGATGTAGTTAAAATATTAGATAACGTCTATAGAGAAAAACAACTGCTGAAGTCTCCCCATCATGGAAATATTCCCTTATATCACCTATTTTAAAACAAGATAATGATCCTACAAAGTGCTCATCATACAGACCCATTTCACTTTTAAATGTGGACAATAAGATGATCAAGTCAATTTTAGCTAACAAGATTTAACCTACTCATACCTAAATTAATTAACAGTGATTAAACTGGGTTTATTTTAAATGGACAAGTACAGGATAATATAATAAGAGTACATACATTAATAGACTATGCGAACAAAAATAAAAAAGAACTTTATATCTTTAGTCTTGTTTTAGATAAGGGTTTTGACTCGGTTAATTGGTTGTACCTGTTTAAAACATTTAAAGTGTATAATTTCTCACCTGAGCTATTTGCATTAATTTCTAAGTTGTACAGTAACTCTCATGCTTATGTTAAATAGGTTAGTCTCTTTCTAATTATTTTAAATTACAAAAAGGCACAAAACAAGGCTGTCCATTATCACCTTTACTTTTTACTTTAGCTATAGAATGCTTTGCTAATAGTATTACATCTGATAAGAACGTTAATGGTATTGAAATAAAGGAAGATTTTGAACTAAAGATTCAAGTTTCTGCTGATGATATTTTGCTAACAAGTAATTTAGAGAATTCATTAGAACATATAATTAGTTCTATGAGTCAGTGCGAAGAAATCTCATACTTAAGATTTAATCTTAATAAAACAAGTATATTATTAATAAAACATTAAAAATTCATTCAAAAATATTCTAACTTCAATTGGAATAGCAATCAAATGAAAAACTGTGGTATAACCATTATGTCTTATAGTAAAGAAATGATACAAACAAACTTTCAAAGTCGTTGATAATATTTTAAGTTTAGTCAGAAATTGGAACAAATTCTTCTTTACCATGGAAGAACGATTAATGGTTATGGTAATTCTCCCTAAAATATCGTTTGTCTTATGATATTTAGTAATATTTCCACCCAAAAAATTGATGAAGAAGATACATAATTTGTTTGTGTCTTTCGGCTTTTCCCGGTTAGGGGTTGCCACAGTGGAACTCCGGTCTGCTAATGATTGGCAGTAGATTTTTTACGTGCCAAGTTTGCCAGCCCTGACGCACAATCCTCAACGAAGGTACGCCCATTCACGCATGTCTCCACACAGAAGACGCTCTAGCTGAGAATTGAACGGCACAACGTCTTGCTGTGAGGCGACAACGCTACCGCAGCACCACCACTGCAGTACATGAAGAAGATACATAATATTCTACTTAATTTTTGTGGCATCTTAATAAACCAATAATTTCCTTTGATTGACACAGAAAAAGATTGGGATAATGGTGGAATAGGATTCCCTGATATTCAATTGTATGCTGCTTCAACAGTTGTAAAAGTTATAGCATTGTGGATAAATTCATCTTATGATTTAAAATGGAAACAACTACATCAACTAATATTATTAGCAAATAATAAGTATATCACAACCAGTCATAAACAAATAGTCCCTAATAGTGTTATACCATTATAAAAAAGATTTTTGAGTAAATGGAATTACACCCTCTTCTAAAATTCCCTATGTAAATAATATCATTTCCTCTTTCTAAAAGTTCACATATCCTAACCATTGTGATAAAGACTTAATATTTTCTATGTTTCCAGTTGCATGTACAGACGACGGCTTAGAAACTCGTAACTTCAACAAAATGCCAGTATTGAGGCAACAGAGTAACTTAATTTATTGGCATCAATTCTTAAATGGTACTGATATATATATTGTTGAAAATTTTAAGGTCCAAATACGGGTCTATATTAGATCACCGAGAGCTTAAAAAAGCGAACGGTGATTAATCAACCCTATGTAAGCGAAAGCTTACAATTTCGAACTGTCAGAACAGAGATTTTTTTTCCTAGGGAAAAAAATCGCTGTTCCAACAACAACAACAAAACAAAAACATACTTTAAACATTACATTAAATGGGGGGCTTTGCCACCCACACCACCCCTACTTAAATATACCAACTTCAAGACCACACTACAGTGCTGAAATCGGCAAAGTAATGAAGCAGCCAAGCAAATTCTTTCCCAGGGAAAGAATTTGCTTAAAAGCCGCTTCGATATTTTGCCATTTCAGGCTTTTGAGTTCGACCAAGACGCATTCGAAAGAGTGCGTCTTTGGTCTTCTAATAGGGAACCTCCAAATACAGTCAAGATTTTGAGAATTGGTTAATTTTACAAATATTTAGAGACTTTGTGAACACAGAGATTAATTTGATATTTAACCTAGATAAGAAATTGTTCCTGAAATTATTGGAATTCTTAATAAATGTCAGTAGTCATGCAGTAAAAAATAAATCATATTTGTCACAAACGTATAAAATTCTTACGTTAGATTTCACATATTTAGACAATTCCTATTGGAACTACTCCTCAAAAATTAATAATGAAGACTTTTCTGAAGAATACAAAAAAATAATATTAAAATCTACAGATAAAACTATATCTTCATTACAGGAAAATGTTTACTTGGAAATTCTAACACAGAGCTTTTGTCACTTCTAACAAAGTTACAGTTATGTGTAAATCAAATGGAATTAAGTGATGGAGATGTGATTCTGAAATAATAGCTGATTGGACACATATCGTATATGAATGTGAAGTCATCTCCCCTTTTTGGAAAGAAATTAATAACTTAATTTAAGCTGTATGGTCAGATGGATGTATTATTTCTAAATCTTTAGTTTTATTTAATGCTCTGATTCCTGAGATACTTCCAAAAACCCAAGTGCTTCTTCTTTTGTCTATTCTTGTTATAGCCAGAAAAGTAATTACTAAAAACCGGAAAAGTAAAATTACCCCTCTAATGTTGAATTTATTGGTATGGCAAGGTTTGTTTGCAGTAGTGAATTGCATGCTATAAAGATGAGAAGGCCCAATATTATACATGTGTATAAATCTTGGCTTAAACTTAAAAAGACTTGCTTGAAAAATATTAATTGTTGTTGATATGTATAATTTTGATCAGCTGTGGACCTATGTAAATAGTTATTTGTTTGTTTTATAATTGATTTGCTTATTTATTGTTTTAAAACCAAATAAAAAAATGAAAAATAAAAAAAGCCTACATCTTAAATGTTTGTCTCTCACCTTACTTATCTTTTGAGTGTTCTTCTTATGAAAAGGCAGCTGCCTCTTGGAAGACAAGGGGCCTCATTTGTAATAGAGATGTCTGGGTTTTTCCAAAAGGCCATTGAGGAACTGACCTGTACTACTGGCTTTTTTGTACCCAGGAAGGCCGTGGACTTGAGGCTTGTTTCTAGATTTTAAAGGACTAAATCTGTTCTTCACAGAATAAAAACTCATTGAGATGGTGGGATGTTCAATCAGTTAATCATGCCTCCTCTATGTATATGAAAATGGATGTGCATGTTGAACCTTCAGAATATATATCTTCATATCAAATTGGGAGAGGGTTTTGTAGGTTCTTTTACATCTGGGCAGAGACATTTCTATAATTTCAGAACTCTTTGTCCTCATCAGCATTTACATTTTTCTACAGGTGTATGACAGTGAACTTGCATACCTTCTTAGATGGTCAGCTCAGATTCCCCCATATTTTGTTGGCTGTCTGTTTTTTCATAGCTTCCAAATGATACTTTTGGTCAGGACAAGGGATTACGTTTGAGACTTCTTTACTTTGTAAAGGTGTTTCTCCTACTTTCGCAGTTCATGGCATTGCAGAGTTTGGCTACTTCTTGTGGGCAAGTCATCATGAGAAGCACTTCTTCTTCTGATGAGTGTTCATGGCAGCCTCTATACCCAAGCTTTCTATCGCAGTGCTGCACGTGAAAACCCTTAAGTGGACCCCCAGGAAACACTGACCTGTGGATCCTAAATGCCTGCTTCCTGCTTGTGTTAGACTATCTAAAGTTTATCACAGTGCCTTCAGTCATCTGTTGTACCTCTTGCTAGACTTCTTGTTAAAGTCCTGCAGTGGACTATTCATGCTGAGTGGTGTCAAAACCTTGACCTCATCCACTTCCCAGTGTAACTGTCTGGGGCTTGTTGTCCTCTCATAGCTTGGTGACTGGAACCCTCCTTTCTGCAGGTGGAGAATCATTTCATCTGCAGACTGTGCAGATCATGGTGTCCAATGACATGTCTGCCTTTGTATAGTGACGCACTTAAAAGGGCAGACAGCTCCTGGACTCTCATGAGTCTCACTTACACACCAGTGTCCTGGAAATGTGAGCTTTCTTGTATCTTTGCATGCTTTCCAGGACTTCCTTCCTATGGATTTATGTTATATCTTTCTTGTCAGACAACATGACTGTAAGTTGTGTCTTTAACAAGGAAGAAGGGCATAGTGTTAACACTTGTGCTATGAGACTGTGAGGGTTTGCCATTCACTCTGGTTACTTTCTAGTGGTGACTCTCATTTCAGAGGTTACATCATCACTTCCTCATGCCCACAAGTTGTAACTCCATCCATGAATGACTAGGAACATTTTTCAGTAATAGTGCGGTCAGTTGTGTGGCCTGTCTGACTCCCCAAACACACTAGATGCATCAGATTATTTTCCCTGACCACTCCTTTTGGAGGTGAGCTGGTCAAGCAGTGAATGCTGTAGCCCTTGCTTGGCTGTATTGGTTGTACTCTCCTCTCTACTTTTGTCCTATTTCCTTTGACATGGTTCATTCAAAAAAGCCAGACTTCACAAGGCCAGAGGAATTATAGTAGTACTTTACTAGCCCTGACAGGCCTGGTTCCCTCTTCTCAGTGACACCTCCTCCACGTCTCATTGAGGTTTTTTCCTTCTAAAAAGCTGCTATCTAATCTTTTTGGGAAGAATCATATGGTCATTCATACTGTGAAGCTAAAATCATTTGGTAGTTTCACTTCCAGTGATAACCAGGTTCCATGACTTCTCAGGTAGAGTGGTAGGTATCTTTTATCATTTCTGCCCAGAGGATGTCCAGTCAGAAGATTTAGAAAGAAAATAGGGCTTGCACACAAATTAAAACCGGTCAGGCCATTTAGGAACTTCCTTCCCTGTCTGTGTAAATCAGGGGAAGTTATCTGCTTTGGTCTAAGGATATCCACTGGCATCTCAGACCCGAGAGAAAATGACCATTTCTTTATTATGTTTGCTAAGGCAAGGCTGGATAGGAAGGTCATAAAAAACTCTCTCCATTGTGTTTGGTTCATTGAATTTATTTTTTCCTGTAGTAAGTGTAGACATTTCCAACAGTTCCAGAGGCTCATTCTGCTACAGCAGCTGTTGCCCGTAACAGCATTTACATATGCTGCAGCAAGCTGACATCCCTAAGTACATTTGTGATGTACTATAGGCTGGACTTTAGTTTCAGGCCTGGGTCTTCCTTTAATGCCACTGTCTCTCAGGCAAGTTTCCTTTTGAGTGGCTACCAAGACGGAGCAGTCTGTGTCCTAATACAGAATACAACCATCTTCTGAGTTATGGACTCTGTCATAAAGGTTGCAGAAGGTAGTCATATTTTTATTAGTTTCTGTAAGAAGGTAGAGCTCAGGTAACAGACACTTCCACCTCCTCTGACAATCCTGAGTCCTTCTACTTGCTGTTTTCATTGTTGGATACTTTGGCTTGGCAACTTGCTTGAGGTGGAATTGTAGGGAGGAGATTCTGTGATGCATTTTGACATACAATATGAGATCGAGGAAGTAGGTCTGGCAGTTTGGGAAACTTTCATCTGCTGAACAGTTCTAATGCCTCCAGTTTAAGTCCCAAAGTTTCCCATTACAATAAGTACCTTTAACTTTCATTTCTGTTTTACCACACTTTGCTTGTAATGGTGGTCTTGTTTTAACACTATTCTCTACTTTTTCAGCTGCCAGTATTTGTCTTGAGTAGTGTCTGTGTGTGTGTGTGTGTGTGTGTGTGTGTGTGTGTGTGTGTGTGTGTGTGTGTGTGCATACATGCCTGCATGCAAGTGTGGTATATGTGTGTGTGTGTACATGCATGTGTGTAGGGTAGTTGTGATTGCAAGGCTTTGGCACTCCTTAATGGCAATGAATGTGAGTTTGTTCTGCAGAGCTGCAACAGTCATTTTGGGTATTAAAGGGATGAAGTATGCTGTAATTGTATTTAGCACCTTTCTGTGTCACATTTGCCACTGGTACATTGTTAGTGCAGCTGTTCACTATGAATTTAGTGTCACTGGTGGTGTAACTTAGCTCCGAGAACAGAACATGGGTGTGAAATCCCAGCAAGGCAGAGAGTTTGCTTATTATTGCTACAGAAATAAAATAGATTATGTAGGTAGCCAGTTGAGTTCATTACTGGAAAAGCAAGCCTTGCCCCAAATCAGCAGGGATACATCCAAGACATGCGGTACTATTTGTTACTCTTGAGTAGTACAGCTTGAAAGAGAGTATCCATGAAGGAAAAGTGGGTATTTATGTATTGCATTTGTTTACTGGGAAAGTCTGACTGGGAAGAGCCCCTTTTCAGCTGAGGCCTGGGGAAAAAAACATCATACAAGCATTTAGAGCAAGATAATGAATTAAAAACACCTAACTAAAACAATATAACATTTTTGAAAAACAAGATGATGAATGTAACAAAATTACATAAACACATTGCATGTTATATACATGGAAAAATACCAGTTGTCTACTTCAGTGGGTTAAAAATGCATCTATAAAAAGTCTCAAAACAATTAAAAGGAATATAGCTCTTGAAACAAGGTAAAAAGGGTAGAAAAATGAGATGTTTTGAGTTTGTTCATACGGCATTTTTGTTCCTGGCAAAAATAGCATGAGTGTGATGATTACAGTACACAGTTTAAGGGTCGCACACTCAGGAGTAGCACAGCTACAGCAGCGTGCCTGCCGAGATAGTATAATGGAAGGTGCAAAACAAATTTAAGTATTAAAATATGTTCGGAAGCATTACTTAGATAGGCTCTCGGAATGTTGGAAGTCTTTGAAAGAGGAACTGGACAAGTAAGATAGCCTAATGTGCCAGTACTTTGATTGTAAACCAATTTGTGAAATTTTGTTCCAAGATAACATTTAGATATAATGTAAAGTAATGCATTAGTCACCACAATGTGCTGCACATAAGGGTTCAGCTGTTCAGCAGCATGCTATGTAGCTGGCCCAGTGAGGAGGGACTGGAAGTATATAGTTTGGGTTACAGAGTGATGGTCGTTATGGCCACAGCTGTTCTTCACAAGTGGTGGCCTGAGTTTTTGAACCTGCTTCCAAGGAGTCTGTGAATACTATCATTCTGGAAGTGGCAGCATTCCAATTTCAGGATGCATACATTTGTCATGGTAGTCCGTTTCAGTAGTGCTTTTGAAGAGCTTTGTATTTTGGGAAGTCTGTCAGATAGCTGTTTGTATATACACATGCAGCCATAATGTGAATACACTCTTCAGGATAATTGCCAGGGCCAGCATTACTGTATGGTACAGTGTATTCTTGCATACATTGTTATATTAGGTCTATCACCCTACTTTGCAACTGCATCAGTAATAAATGTATTGAAGACGTTATGGCATTTGCAAAAAATATTTATCTTAGTAACTTTTTGTAGACATCTGTCAGCATGTCTAACTCTTTCATTGTACTTTGCGTTACAGGACACATTGGTTGTGTCTTAAAAACGATTATTTTAGTTCACTGTGGTTCATTGTGTTTTGCCTTTACCTTTTATTATAGGTTCATAGGTTCATAGGTGTGTACTAGACTAATGACCACTAGGGCCTTTTTAAGCCTAGCCATGCATCCGCATCTCTGACAAGTTCTGGCACCCTTGGTAAGTGGAAACAGGGGCTTAGGAGATGAAACATTTACAAGCAGGGGCCTCGGAGATGAACCATTTATAGGCTGCCTGTGTTCATTAGAGACATAGATGCCAAACCAGGGATTAATTTCCTGTTCCCCATCCAATTGTCCAGGTTGCACTTGAGTTTTTGAGTGAAACCCTGCTTCACATGTGTGGGAGCCTGTTCCAGACAAGGTGTAGTCTCTGGGATGCATTGTTGTCTCACCAGCAGGTCCTGTTTATATCACAGGCAAGGTTTAAGTGTTTAGAATGTGTAATTCTAGTGCTATTTTTTTTTTTTGCGGATGTGCAGGAGATCCATCAGGGTGGAGTCCAACAACATCTTGCATGCCAGGCATAGATCTTCCCTTAACAGCATGAAGGAGACAGAATACAGGGATATGGCTTTGAGGTGGCCTGCATTACACATATTACTTACACCATGTATCCTTTTAGTAAGGAACCTCTGTGGGCATTGCAATTATTGGGATGTGCCTGTTTACGTACACACCAAAGGGGGCAGTGTACTCAATGACAGGTCTGATGAATGTTGAGTATAGTAGAACAATGACAGGTCTGATGAATGTTGAGTATAGTAGAACAATGACCTCCTTGTAGCTAGATGCCAAACCTTTATTTATAAGTTGGACAACATAGAATGATTTCCCCAATTTTGTAGACACATGATGGTCAACGGCTAGATTACTGTCTTATGTGTGTCCCCATATCCCTGACCACTGTGTCAGTTTTAGGAGTGTGTTGTCAATATGATAATTACCAAGGGTGGATGACTTCCTGAAGGGTTCTGCTATGCATTTCTTGGCATTTAGTTTTACTCCATGGCTCTGAAGTATGTTATGTGTCTGTGTCAGCCCTTCCTGGATAACATTAATGTTATTTAGTGATGCTATGTCTGATTGTAATTTGCAATCGAGTGCAGATTTGGTTGGCTAGAGGCCCTTGACAATGACCTTGACTGCAGAGAAGTAAATTGCCAAAAATGAGTGGTTCCAGGACTGATCCCTGAGGGACTGTGCTTGTGACTGGCATCTTTGTAGAGGTGGACTCCCCAGTTCTAACTTTCTGGGCTCTGTATGCGAGCCAGTTGGCAATCCACCTGGGTGACATAAGGGTTTATGCATAACTTCTTGAGTTTTTCAACAGTGCCTGTGTGGGGTATTAAGTCAGATGCCTTAGCCAGGTCAAGGTAGGCATTGTGAACCATTTTGCCTTCATCCTTCTTTTGGTGACCTTCTGAAAGAAGTCCACAGGGTTGAGTAGGCATGACCTGTTCTTAATGAAACCAAATTGGGTAGGATCCATTGTCTGGTGGTTTCCTATGGCATCACTAATCAAATCCATGATAATTCTTTCCATGGCTTTGCATATTAGACTACTGAGACTTATGAGTCAGTAGTTTCTAGGGTCTGTAGATGGCCCACCTTTGCACAGAAGGGTGACAGTTACTGTTCTCTTATTTTTCTGATTTGTTTATATTTGACCATAATATAACACCTTCCATGTTAAATAAATAAAAATAGAGAGGAATTTATTTGGTTTTAACAGTATCTGTGTACTGTAGACATCAGCACCATTTCACAGAGGTGGTGATTCCACATGTTGTAGGATAGCTGAGCATGCCATTCTGAAACTTAGCACTTACAGTGATAATCCACTGGATAAAAAATTGATACAGAAAATTATTTGTTCTTTAGAAGGCTGTGGAAAATGTGAAAAGAGTATGTTATTAAGTTTGATTTAACAGAGTAACAGTTTCAGTATTTACACTTTCTGGTGAGATTTCAAAGGTATACTCGCTGTCAGCAATTAATTGTTGGAAGAGGGAAGCTGTGCCCTTATTTACTGAGTACTCACTGCAGTTTTAGTTAATATCCTTCAGTTGGAATACTGATATATGTTTATGCTGCTTATCAGAATAAGTATGCTTAAAATGTTGCCCACGTCAGATTGTCTTTTGTCTGATGTTGATTTATTTACAGGCGTAACATTTTTATGCTAATTAAAGCATTTTTATGTGCATTTTTGTCTGTTACCATAGCGTTTTTTTTTTAATTATTTTTGCAGTAGCACAGAAAGTTCAGCATGCCACTAATGGTGTTTGCCAACACAAATGTTATTTATTTATGTATTTAGTTACAGAAGGGATGTTTATTGGCGCTGTTTCCTTTTGATTCTAAGCTTTTACTGGATAGCATATTTAGCAGTCTCTTTATAGTTCTTGGGGATGTTACATATTCAGCTAATGAATGGCTGGGAGACACTATTCAGTGCGTGTTTTAATAGTGCATTGCCTTTTTAAAATGTTTTATTTATTTTGCCTGATAAGAAAACTAGGCATTTTTGTGAAACAGTTTATTCTGTGCCTGTGATGTTTGCCTTGTTTTCGTTGTGGGGTGTGTTTTGACTGTGCTAACTATGAGGTTCATAAACGTACCCTCCAAACATAAAGGGTGGGAAAGTGACTACGATGTAGATTCTGTCTTCGTTCCTAGTACAGCATAGCTTAGTGTTATGGTTGCAGTAGAAACCACACAAAAGTGGAAGGTTGCCTTTTGAATTGGTTGGGGGATGGGGTGGTGGGTTGTCTTTGAGAACTGCCTCAGCATTTGACAATAATGCTTTTTATTTCAAAAACACTGCGGAAAGAAAAGTTGGAGGGTCAATTAAATTAAGGCAAAAAAATCCAGTGCTTTTGTTTGAAAGGGTATTGTTGCAGCTTAAATGGCACTGGGTTAGTGTGTGTAGTAGGTGCCTGTGGGAATTGTGTGCACAACCTCTAGAGTTTAGCAATGGAATCCTCCCCTGTGACTCCTGTCCTATTCTTTATCATAACGTGGTTACTGCAGCATTTCTTACCCAGCTGGGGACAGAAAGAAGATTGCATTTTGCTCATTTTGTTGAATTTGTTCAGTTTATCCTTGAGCATTCTCAGTGCAGTTTCCTTAACATAGGGGAGGTGTGGTAAGCTGCCCATTTGCATTGTTATTTCTGCCAAACATCCTTTGTCAGTGAGTGATGTGTAAGACAGGAATGCTGTAAAGCATTGTACCCTGCTGGAATCTTCGAAGAAAAGATCTGTAGACATTAAAATAATTAATTACACAGGGCCTCTTTTTAAGGGCTGTATTTTTTGCTTGTATATTAAGTAACAAATTCTGCACATTATTGTTCAGTGAGGTTAAAAATAAGTGGTTCTGTAATGAGTTAAAAAAAACATTATGGAAAAAAAGTATGCCAGTCCTGAAGGTTGGTTGATCAGGGACAGATATTAGCTAAAACAAAGGGGTCGTAGTTCAAAGAAAAATATCAGAGGGGGGAGTGTTTTTCTTTTGCACTTCACATAAGGGAGAATCTAAGACTTCAGCAGCTGTCAGATATTCTGTACTCATAAACTGAGCGGAGGAGGGGAAATTACATTATTTGTTTTAGAAAGTGAATGTGTCTTTTTCAGCAAAGCTGAGGAAGCAGAGTACAATCCATAGAGAATGCATAGATAGTTTATGTACAGATAAACGTAGAAGAACTGTAACAGTACTGCAGAGGTAAAGACAAAGACCAAATAGGTACTAAGGACTTAGCAGTACTTTAGGAGGGTACATTGGCCCGTGTTGACTTGTTATTTATGTATATGTTGACTACAAAATTCTGCAGTCTTCATCTTTAGATTCACTGCTTACATTTTGTTGATAATAATTATGTTGTTCTTTCTTTAGGCAGCTAAACATCCTTGATATTCTAAATATGCAAAAGGATCTTTATTAATGTCAGACATAATATTTTGTATGTATGCATGATTTGTTCTCTTGTCCATTACCAACACATATTGCATGACCCTGAAGAAAAAAATAACTGGAGTGAAGCACTTAGTGTCATGGACCAATTTTTTTATGTTCAGGCTGGAAGCAGAGTCTTGTTAAATAACTTGCTTAAGGTTGCACAGTAGGTAAATGGAGGCTGTAGTAAACAAACCCAAGAGCACTGCTGAATGTAGTGTATCAGCTGTTGTCCTAAACCTCTGCACTAAAGCTCTAGGCACAATTCTAATTTAACCCAGAAAATGGGACTGAGGGCAGCCAGCTGGAGAGATACCTTAATAAATGTACGAGTTTTTGAGTTCTAGCGGAAAAAGTGTTGTTTTCTGCTTCCAGGCCATTCTTGATGTTTGCCACTGACACGCTGTCACCAATTAAAAATATAGCAATGCAGTGGTTGAAGCATACAGGCCACTTATGCTTGCTGCCACAACAGCTAATCACAGCTGTACCAGTGATGCTAGAATGATATACTATGCCAGCTGCTTACCTTTGGTAGATGTTCTTCATGTTTCACTGTTGCACCCCTCACATATGGTTAGTCGGCCCGAATACCAGAGTCCTTGGTATATGACGTTGGCTGCTGCCGGTTGTAAAACTGATGTCAGTACGTCAGGTATAAAGGGAGGCAGCCGATGCCATTTCCTCAGTCTTCCTTGCTGCGGAGCCCAAAGCAGATGCATTTCACCGGTCGGCCGTTTACCTTCGTAGACACTGTGTGAGAGAGAGAGTGAAGAATGAGAGTGAGTGAGCGATCCCATTTCCCTGGCAGCAGTTAAGAAGTTTGTGCATACCTCTCAACCTCTTACAGCAAGAAATATGGACAAAGCTATAAATAATGGAGGGGCAAAGGCACAAAAATAGGGACTTTTTTAAATATTGCTCTTACAAACTTAGAAGTTAGAAAGAACAACATGTTTTGCATTAGCATGGATTTTCTGCACTGTATTAAGTCTGAAACTCAGATGACTGTCATTATTTTCTGACTACAACCCTCAATGATTTGCCTGAAAAACCACAATTTTATTAGAAACAGACCAAAAATATGAAGCAAAAATATGTACAGTTGAGAGATATGGGTTTGTGTACCTCTCCTCTTAGCTCAAGGTATCTGGATAAGCCTAAAATTAACACAAGACAAAGGCCCTAAAATGGAGCAAATTTTAAATGGTTTGTGTTCTGAAGTGGGCGTGTGTGTGTGTGTGTGTGTGTGTGTGTGTGTGTGTGTGTGTGTGTGTGTGTGTGAGAGAGAGAGAGAGAGAGATCAACCACTGGTGGCGGCAGTGAAGAGGTTTGCATACGTCTGAGCCTTTCAGCTGAAGAAATCTGGATAAAGCCTAAAATAAAAGAGGAACAAAGGCTCAAAAATAGGAAAATATATTAATTATTGCTCTTATAAAATTACAAACTTGTTTAAATGAAAGGATTTGTGTTAGCATTAATTTTCTGAAGGAAATAATAGTCTGAAACTCAAGTCTATGTCATTATTTAGTGACTTAAATCCCCATTGACTGGAAGTAAAACACACATTTTAGGAGTAAGGGACCAAAAAATTCATAGAGTGTTACTAGGCTAACAATCTAGGGGCCTTTCCAAGTCTTAACCAAGTTTTTTCGAAAGAATAATGATGTCCTGCATCCAAATAAGACATTGAGGACCAGGCATTTGTAAGCTACCTGTGTCCATAAGGGCCATGGGTGCCAGGCCTGGGGTCAAATTCCTGTTCCTCATTCACTGGTCTAGATTGCGCTTAACCTGGGTAATAGACAAACTCAGCTTCACGTGGATGGGAAGCCTATTCATAGGAGAGGCAGTCTCTGGGACACATATCTGTCTCCAGCATGTTACGTTTAAGCCACAAAAGTCCCGACTGCGGCCCAGGTGAACCAAATTTAAGCAGCTTATGTGCTTGATGGCATTGGCAAGAAGGATGAAGTTACCTGTCATGGGAAGAGGGACATTGCTAAGTGTCTGTTCAGTGGATGATATAGAACTCATTGAAAAGATTCCAAACTGTGGTGGACAGGAGGACAACAGTAGGCAAAGCCACATTATGGATCCGGGGCAGGGCACACACTCAGGCTACTTACCATTGCCTGCCCAGTCTTAACACTGATGTTAGCATTTAAGAGAGGGGCTTAGGACGAAGGGGAAAAATGGCCATGTAGGATGATGGCACTACTCCCATATCCTACCTCACTTCTCGGCTAAATGTAAAGTCCAGGATCCCCATAAGCTCAGACCCTGGATATGAAGGAATAAATTAATCAACTTATCAACAAGAGGGTGGCTTGACAGTTAGTAAGTGTCAACTGAAAAGAAAGAGAAAATAATTTATATTAAGCCGTAGCTTGGAGGGGGGGGGGGGATAGCAATTTGAGAGCTGTGAGTACAAATTTGAAAATCCTAGCTACACTCCTAACAAGAGGGAGTATATTAGACACTGAGAG
Organism: Protopterus annectens; assembly: GCF_019279795.1. Taxonomy (NCBI): domain Eukaryota; kingdom Metazoa; phylum Chordata; order Ceratodontiformes; family Protopteridae; genus Protopterus; species Protopterus annectens. The sequence continues at coordinate 1,288,136,407 of NC_056731.1, read as the reverse complement.
TGTAAGGACAGAGCCCCCACATTGGGAATGCAGGAAGGGGAAAGCTGAGATCTGTTCCTAGTCTATTTGTTCTTGCATGGCGAGAGACTGTTGCTGAGACTGTCATGTGGGCATACATCAGAGATCTGTAACCACACCAACATGTGTGCCTGTACAGGAAGTTATCCATACTTTATGATTATTGCTCAGATTGGACTATTGCTTATTATATAATTTTGCTCATTTCCACTCGTAGGCCTTCTCTACAGTTTGTATATATTTATTATTTGTAATTTCTTTGTAATTTCAATTTTGTAATTCAAACTGTTAATTTCTTGTACTGTGGAGCTGTTCATTTCTTGTACTGTGGAGCTTTTCTCCCAGGGCCTCCACTGAAAATGGGTCCTGTTGGCCCAGTGGACTTTCCCTGTAAACAAAATGCAAATAAGTAAATAAATAATAAATTATTTAGTGTGTGTTAGGTTCATAATATGTTTTTGAGTCTGTGTGTGTGAGGTAGCTAAAGTTGTTCTCCTTTACAGATATTTATATTGTATGTTATTCATAGTTAGCATTCATTTCATCAACCTCTGCATCAGTCCCTGTGCAGGAAGATGTCCTCCTAGGATATATTCTGGCACCGCTCCTCTTTTCTGTTTACATTAACAAACTTTCTTTTGACTTACCCATCTTCCTTTCTGGCTTTATGCTGATGAAATGGTCATATTCCATTCCAACCATTCTGTCGCTTCTCTGAAATTCGAGGTAAGCAAAGAAAATAAATAAACATACAAACTGCAGGCAGATTTTCATGTCCTTATTCGGTGTGGCAGTGATAAACAATTGCTGCTAAACTCCCCTAAAACAAAAGCAATGCTTTTTGGCAGTAGGCAAATGCCCACTTCTACCTCCAGTCCCTCAAAAAATCATTGATCATCTTAATAACACTTTTGAAAATGTCACTTCATTCACACACCTAGGGGTTCGGTTGGACCCCTTTCTAAACTTCCAACTCCACCTGGACTAAACATGCAAAAAATCAACTCTGTCCTATTCCATGCTAGTAGGAGTTGCCCTTTTCTATCCAGACTCATAGAAATGCCATAGGTAAAGGTATCTTGCTGGCTCAGCTAGAATATTGTCTCTCGTTAACTGCTGCAGCTTCTAAAAGAAATGTATCCTCCAGTCAGTTCATTTTAATCCCATTCATCACCCTGTCCCCAAGAAATGACCACCACTGCAAAACTATTGAAAAAAAGCTAACTGGCTACCTGTGAAACAACATGCTGACTTTCTGTTTGCCTCTCAACTATTTAAATTTATCAAAAATGACATTATACCTCCACTAGCTTAAACTATTCAGAGATACACAAATATGTAACTTTAGACATCTTAACCAATCCTGTCCTCTCCTCCAACCCCCCCGAATAGGCTTCTCTGTACAGACCATGCTTTCTCTGTCTTTGGTCCCAAACTGTAGAAATCTCTCCCTGTTTTAAAGATTGATCTAATGTTGTATTTTTCATCCATTCCTCAACCATTTGGTTTCAGATCCATTGGCCACTTCTCATACTTTAGATTTATAGCTTAAGTTGTTCCCCTTACCCACAATCCTCTCCAAACCCCAAATTATCTCAGATCTCATTTGACACTTTCAGTGAACAGACATAGTTAATGTGGCTCAGGCTATAGTTCAGATAAGTTACTTATTTTGTCATTTGGTAATTCATCTCCTTTTGGGTCTTCGCTCTCCTTTTCTTCTAGACTTACCTCCCCCTGGAAAAAAAAGTTTTTTGATAGTAGTTTATTCCCAAAGCCTAGTTTGTTGGGTGTGTTGCAGGTTGTAGGCCTCATGCTTTTCTCTCCTTTCATAGCCTTTTCCCTCTATTTTTCCTACTAAGTGATTAGTAGTGTTATTACCATTGTTGGTATTCTCTAATGTAGACATTTCTGGGCTTCATTGCTAGTATCTTATATTTTTCTTCTATCTTTTTGTCTTTGCTCTTGCTGTTTTTGTACTGGGTAATCATGTCAGACAAACCCACCAGGTTTAAGAAGTGTTCTTCTTGTGGGCATAAGATCCCCCCCAACTCCAGTGCCCAATTGGAGTGCATGTACTGTTTCAGAGCTGGGCATTTTGACGTTGAGTGTGAGATTTGTGCAGGATTCAACCACAGAGCATTAGTTAAACACAGAAATGGTGTCTAGAGCTTCTCCCTCCACTAAGAAGCCTGCAGAAAAATCTAAGGGGAAAAAGTAGAAAAAGTCAGAGGAAAATCTAAGGAGCTGAGTAAGAGCTCCACTGACTACTTTCCTCATTTGGCTCCAGGGTTGGCTCCACCTGCAAACGTTTCTAAACCTTTGGATCCTTCCACCTCTTCTGATCTGACATTCTCTTTGGCAAAGTCTTCTGCTCATAGACAACCAAGACTTTTCCCCGGAGCCAATACCATCGAGATTGCATTCTTCCTTCTTACAGGACTCACCACACAGAGCTTCTAGACCTCCATCTACCTCTTCTTCTTTCAGGTCTAACAGGAGCCTGTCCAAAGCTGATGTAGACAGAATGATGATAACATTTTTCAGGACCCAGATTCAGTTGGGAGTTATCGTGGCTCTGTCTCCCACTGGATCCATGAGCTTTGTACAATCCCAAATACCTGTGGTTACTCCAACTTCAATCTGCCCCTCAGCTTCAGAGGTATCGGATCCAAGATTCCTGAGTTTGCCATATCGGATCTGAAGGCTTGGTCTTTGTCAACTCAGGCACCTTCTGTGATTCAGCTGGCACTGACGATGTTGGAGCTGGAGAGATCTCGGAGTTGTAGCTTTGATGTCATATCCGGGGGTTGGGGGTTGACTCTGAGGATGCCAGAGCCATCCCTTCCATGAAGATTACCCTGACTTTTTATTAGCTGGGGACCCTATCACTTTGGTTGAGGAACAGACAAAAAAGACAACATCAGATACAAAAGTTATGTACTCACCAGAGTGTTGCATCTATATTGTCTGTTTTCTTCCTTCCTCAACGTCCTTCTCTTCATCCATAGGTTCATAGGTAGGTACTAGGCTATTGGCCCTAGGGCCTATATAAGCCTAGCCAAACAGTACCTTGGCTTTCGCCAGCCAAGAAAATTATTTTCCTGTGCCCCTGTCGAGCAGAGCCACAGAAGTGTTCCCCGGGGTGAATTTCTTATCTCCCATCCAATCATCAAGATTTTTCTTGAAGAGTGCTAATGAGGAGCTTTGTTTGAAATAGGTAGGTAGTTTGCTCCAGAGTATGGGAAGTCTCTGGGAGAGGAATCTATCCCTCCAGCATGTTCTGTTTATTGTGGTGACAAGGTTTAGGTCCCTAGAAGCGTGTAGCTCGGAGGGATTGGGATTTCTTTAAGTGGAGCATGTCCAACAGCTCTGGGTTGGACATAGCTTTGTATGTTAGGCAGAGATCGCCTATGAGTAGGCGATATGCAACGGAGTAAAGCTGGAGGTTTTTGAGACGGTCTGCATAGGGCATCTGTTTGAGGCCAGTAATCCTCTTTGTGAGGTATTTCTGCAGCCTTTTCAGTTGTTGTAGATGTCTTGTGAGGTACATACCAAAAGGGGCATTGTACTCTATAATGGGTCTAATGACTGACGAGTAGAGGGGAACAATGACCTCTTTTTTCCTGGATGAGAAACCTTTTGTGATGAGGTTTGCCATGTAGAAGGATTTCCTGACTACTGTGGCGATGTGATTATCAAAGTGGACTATTGTCCACCTGTGTCCCAAGGTCTCTTATCACACTTTCGGTGTTAAGTAGACTACCGCCTATGTGGTAGTTCATGGGTACAGAGTTTTTACCAAAAGGGATGACAATGTACTTTTTGGCATTGAGCTTGAGGCCATGGCCTTGACACCAGGCATCTGTCTCAGTGAGGCCCTTTTGTAGGATGTCCACATCGTTAAGAGTTTTGATTATGGCTCCTAGTTTGCAGTCATCTGTGAACTTCGTTAGCCGAAGACCTTCTGTGTTACCTTGTACTTCAGAGAAGTCAATACCAAACTGGAGAGGACCCGGGACTGAGCCCTGTGGTACTCCACTTGTCACTGGTCTGAAGTTGGATTTGGAGTCTGCTACTTTTACAGTGTGGGTTCTGTCAGTGAGCCAGTTGGCAACCCATCTTGTGACATATGGATTTATACCTAGTTTAGTGAGTTTATCTATAATTCCAGAGTGGGGGATGGTGTCGACAGCCTTTGCGAGATCTAGATAGGCTGTGTGAACCACCTTACCCTCATCTACAGCTTTGGTGACCGCTTCAAAGAAGTCTTATCAGGTTTAGGAGACGTGATCTGCCTTTTACAAACCCGAACTGGGTAGGGTCCAGAGTTTGGAGATTACCGATGTCATTGTTTATAAGTTCCATGATGATACGTTCCATAGCCTTGTAGACTAGGCTTGTCAGGCTATTGGGGTGGTAGTTCCCGGGGTCCGTGGTGGCTCACCCTTTGTGGAGTGGGATAACAGTTGCTGTGCGCCATTCAGTGGGCACAAAGCCTGAGGTGAGGCTATGATTGAACATAGTACTTAGGTGGGGTGCCAGTTCATTCTGTAGTTCGTGTAGAACACAGCCTGGGATGTTGTCATGTCCCATGGATGCTGTGTTCCTGGCTTTGGATAGTGTGTTTTTTACCTGTGCAGCTGTGATTACAGGAACTTTGCATTCCTCTGGTATAGAGACGGGCCCTTTAGGGGATGAGAGGGGAGTAAAGTTAGCACTGAACCTATCTGCCAGGATGTTGGCAATATCAGTTGGTTCTGTATATTTAGTGCCATTGTGCTGTAACTCAGAGCAGATCTGAGTGGTGCCATTGAGATTCTTGACATAGCTATAGAATGATTTGTGGTTGTCTTTAGAATCAGTGACGATTTTATTTTCGTAACTAGCTTTGGAGGATTTTATGAGGGATCTCAACTTCTTACTGAGGCTGACCAGGGAGTTCCTCCAATCATGGGATTTTACTCTTTTTTTGCAGTAGTTTCTTTCTTCTGTTGTAGAGTTTGTTTATGGCAGGGGACCACCAGATTGGCTTCCTTTTTTTGGAGGATAGCATCTTGGTTCTGTTAGGTATTGCACAATCCATTCACTCGTGTAAGTGCTTATAAAGTGCATTTGTGTAGGATTCAGCAGTTGTACCTCTATTGTACGTCAGCATGGGTGTTGTGAAGTTTACCACTTCTGTCTTAAGAAGCGTGAAGTTGGCTTTGGAGAAATTTTTTACGGTGGTTTCCCTAATGGGGGGTGGGGGCGGGATGTGGATGTCTAGGGTGATTAGCTTATGGTCTCATCTGACCAATGAGGAATTGACCTCTGGTGTGGAACACCGGTTGCCCATGTTGGTAATGACCAGGTCTAGGATATTGCTGCCCCTGGTGGGGGTGTGGATAAGTTGATCCAAGGCGCTGGAATTTATTAATGCCAGAAAATGTTGAGCACAACAGTTGATACATGAGTAGTTTTCCCAGTTAATGGTGGGGTAGTTGAAATCGCCCATTATTAGGGTGTTAGGTTGTTTCCTAATATTTTTTAGTGTATCAAGAAATGAGGAGTGGGAATCCTAGGGGCATGGTGGGGGATCTGTAGCAAGCTGCAATTTGGATTGCGGTCTTGCCCAGAGTTAGTTGCACTTGGATAATCTCGGATGCATTATGCTGAGCAACTAGTCTGGAGTTGTGGATATCCTTAATGAATATGGACACGCCTCTGCCTTTAGGGTTGCAGTCCAGGTTAGGTGGCCGAAAGGTGTGGTATGAATTATAGCCTGGTAAGGCTGGGGTGCTCTCTGGAGCCTTGAACCAGGTGTCTGTCACTGCACAGATGTCGATGTTCTCCATTTTAAGGAGTGCCTCGAGTGAGTGCATTTTGAGGTTTAGACTTCTAGCATTGAGTAGCATTACCCTCAGATTTTGCTTGCTTGTACCTGTTACGGTGGTGAATTTGTCATTTGAACCTCGCCTAAAAAAGGCACTATAGGGGTGGCAAAAGCCGTAGCCAGTATCCGGAATCCCAAGGGCAACAGGTGCAGGCCATCTCTGGCAAAGCATCGTGGTTTGTTGATCATGTCATCCCAGGTAGACAGATACTGGATCCCCTTAGAATGACACCAGAAGCTTAGCCAATTGTTGAAGTCTATAATTTTGTTCTTGTACTGTGGTATCATTCTGGGTGATGGCAGGACGCTACTCAGGGCTAGGGTCTTACCTGCCTGCGCTACAAGATCGGACAGCTCCTCCATGTCTCTTTTCATGTAGTCCAGGGGGGTACGTCTCAGGTCATTCACACCAACATGGACAATGACAGAGTCATATTTGTACTTGTTGTGGAGTGACCTGAGTGCGTGCATTATGTGGTGGATCCTGGCACCCGACAGGCAGCTGACAGTAACTTTCTCCTTGTTTAGCCTGGTGAGTGGAACATCAGTGTGCCAGACTATAGAGTCACCTATGACTAGAGTGTTGGGTACGTTGTTATGCCTTATGGGCTGTGGTTGAGTGGCACACTGAGCTTGTGGGCTATGTGTCATTTGGGTTGTGTTGGGGGGTGGCGGTTGCTTGCCTTTCTGCTTTGCAGGTCCCTGTTGCTGGGGAAGATTTTTATTGAGAGCCTCCGTAAATGTAGGCGTGTGTTTTGTGTTTCTATAAGTGCATTTTGGTGGTGTAGGTTTTGAGGGACTATGTGATGAGTGTGGTGTGGTGCAAGTGTTTACCTTCTCCTCTTGACTCTCTAGTCCAGTCTTGGGTGAAGAGAGCTTTGCTTCCAGTTTGGCTATATAAGTGCATCTCTCACAGGTTGTAGTGTTTGATGGTAGGAGGAGAGGATTGTCTGTGTACATGAGGCAATTACTGCATTGCCCCAAGATGCCCAGATTCATCAGGTAGACAGGAGAAAACACCGGGAGCAGACCCTTAGACATGTCTGGATAGATGCATATTTATTAAGTACTAAAAACTGTTTTCCTCTAGACAAGTGGGGAAAGTTTAGTGCTGTAGTAATTTGTAGCTTATTTAGTGCTTACAATGAGTTTTGAACAAGTGCTAAGCGCGAAGAAACAGATTTGAGTGCTGAAACTAAAAAACTGGCTAGTTCTAAAAACAAAATTAAGCTAGAAGGCTTCCCTCCAATGCAGAAAGACTTGGGGGCTCAGAAGCTTACAAACAGTCCTGGATACAGCAAATCTGTATCTGGACTAGACTACTTCCAGGAAAGGCAGGAACAAGCATAGAAAAAAAAATTTTTTTTTTTTGTAAAGTGGAAAGGGGAAAGGAGGAGCAGAAAGTAAGTGGGTTGGCCTTTTCAAATGTTCTCCCTGGATTAGGTAGAATGAGGTAATGATACTAGACTGGGAGGAGTGTCCCAGATCAAATTTACAGTAGGGGTGGGCAACTGAAAAGCCACCAAGTAGAAGAACACGATACCAAAAGGGAAGGAGGGTGGGAAACAGTATGATACACTCCTTGGCAGGAAATCAGAACAAAAAACCCAAACAGATGTTTAATAAATGTAGATAAACAGTTTCCAGTTAATACCTCACACACAGTGAAACTAGCTAGAAAGGTGTACAGCAGACAATAAAAGTGCTGTAAATAACTCGTAAAAATAAACAAAAAACAGGATACTTAATGTTATATATTGCAGATCCGAGTTTGCTCAGTGCCCTTCCTCCGATTAGCTCAGTATCAGTTTGTGGAAAATGCATATATGGCTTCCTGGTATGACCTGGAGGTATGCCCTTTTGTTTTTTTTCCTGATTAAGCTCCAGATACCTTTTCATTCCTATTTCTAGAGTATTACTACCTGTTTGCAGGTCTGTTACTGCATGTCTTTATTATTATTTACTACCAGAAATTAAGGGGTCAGACTCGATCTGAGGTAATATGGGTTTTGGAGGGGATTGCGGGCAAGGGGAGGAGCTTGAACTAGGGATCCAAACTCTGAGAAGTGTCCGAAGTCAGATCTAAGGTCAGATCTGAAGTACATTATTTTAGGAAGGACAAAAACAGTCAACGTAGATGCATCGTTATGGTGAGTACATAGTTTCATAGTTTCATAGGATAGTACTAGGCTATCTGCCCTGGGGCATTTGTAAGCCTAGCCATAGTGATGTGGCTTTTGCCACCCCATGAAATGGTACAAAAATGTACAGAATAAATCTATAATACTGTGCCTCTGTCTAGTAGTGACACAATGAAGGTCCCCTTATATAATATAATTAGTTTACTGTGCCCCTGTCTAGCAGTGACCCAGATGTGACCCCTGGGGTAAATTTTCGATCTCCCATCCACTCATCAAGATTTTTCTTGAAGAGAGTTAGTGAGGGGCTCTGCCTAATACGAACTGGGATCCTGTTCCAAAGCATGGGAAGCCTTTGGGTTATGAATCTATCCCTCCAGCATGTCCTGTTCATACTTGTGCCGAGGTTTAAGTCTTTAGCTCTCGTGGTCCTGATGGATTTGGATTTTTTGAGGTGGAGCATGTCCATCAAATCCTGATTGGACATGGCCTTGTACGTCAGGCAGAGATCACCCCTGAGCAGGCGGTATGCCACTGAATAGAGCTGAAGTTTCTTTAGTCTGGCGGAATAAGACATATGTTGGAGACCCTTGATCCTTTTGGTGAGGTACTTCTGTGGTCTCTCCAGCTGTTGCAAATGCCGGGTGAGGTACTTACCAAATGGGGCATTGTACTCAATCATGGGTCTGATGAGGGAGGAATATAAGGGTACAATGACATCCTTGGATCTGGATGTGAATCCCTTCATGATGAGGTGTGCAAGGTAGAATGTTTTTCTAACCACTTTGGCAACGTGGGTGTCAAATGAGAGGTCGCTGTCTACTTGGGTCCCCAGGTCTCTGATTACTTTTTCCGTACTCAGTGGGTTGCTGTCTATGTGATAATTTGTGGGTACTTTGTTTTTCCAAAAGGGATGACTATACATTTTTTGGCATTTAGTTTAAGGCCGTGACTACGGCACCAGTTGTCCATTTCAGTGAGGCCTTTTTGTAGGATGTGTGTGTCAGCTGGTGTATCGAATATGGCTCCTAGTTTGCAGTCATCTGCGAACTTTGTCAGCCACAGCCCTCCCATGTTTGCTTTAACATCTGAGAAATAAATGCCGAACAAGAGGGGTCCCAGGACAGATCCCTGTGGGACACCACTTGTGACTGGCTTTGAGTCTGACATTGCTCCAGCAATTTTAACTTTATGGGTTCTGTCCTTTAGCCAGTTTGCAACCCATCTAGTGACATAGGGGTTTACTTTTAAGCTGTTTAGCTTATCTATGATGCCTGAGTGGGGTATTGTGTCGAAGGCCTTAGCCAAGTCCAGGTATGCTGTATGGACTGCTTTGCCCTCATCAATGGCTCTAGTGACTGTTTGGCAAAAGTCAACCAGGTTTAAAAGGCAGGATCTGCCCTTCACAAAGCCGAACTGGGTGGGGTCAAGTGTCTGTAGGTCCCCTATGTCTCTGTTTATGAGTTCCATAATGATTCTTTCCATAGCTTTGCAGACCAGGCTAGTTAAGCTTATGGGGCGGTAGTTTCCAGGGTGTGTAGAGGCACCCCCCTTGTGGAGTGGGACCACTGTTGCTGTACGCCAGTGTACAGGTACATAACCCGAAGTAAGGCTAAGATTAAATAGCATTTTTATGTGTGGGTTTAGCTCCTCTTGGAGTTCTCGTAACACGCACCCCGGGGATACCGTCATGTTCCATTGGTGCTGTGTTTTTTGCTTTGTTTAGGGCGGTTCTCACTTGGACATCTGAGATGACAGGGAGGTTACATTCAGCTGGGATAAGTATTTCTTCTTTTGGGGGTGAAGGAGGCGAGAAGTTTGCACTGAACCTGTCAGCCAGAATGTTAGCAATATCTGTGGGTTCAGTGTACTTTTTGTTGTTGTGAACCAACTCAGAGCATATCTGAGGGTTTCCGCCCAGGTTTCTAACATAGCTGAAGAAGGCTTTGTGGTTATCTTTAGTGTCCTTAGCTATTTTTCTCTCAAAGTTTGCCTTGGATGTTTTTATGAGAGAACATAGTTTTCTGCTAATGTTGATCAGAGATGTCTTCCCTTCATGGGATTTCGCTCTGACATGCAGTAGCTTCCTTCTTTTGTTATACAATTTGTTTATGGCTGAGGTCCACCAGACAGGACGCTTACATTTGGTGGAGAGGGACTTGGATTTGTTTGGGATTGCATGATCCATGCATTCCTGGATATGTCCATAGAAAGCATTTGTGAAGGATTCGCATTGCGGGATGTGGTATCCACTGGCACAGTGGGCTTAAAGGATACCATCTCCTTCTTAAGAAGAGTGAAGTCTGCTTTTGAGAAGTTTTTCACTGTGGTCTTTTGTGCTGGGGTGGAGGTGGGATATGTATATCCAGGGTGATTAGTTTGTGGTCAGATCTCACTAGTGAGGGGTATACTTCGGTGTGGAGCATTTTGTCCCCATGTTTGTGATGATCAGGTCTAGTATATTTTCTCCCCTAGTGGGAGAGGTGACTAGTTGTTCCAGTGCATTTGAATTTATGAATTCCAGGAACCTTTGGGCTAGGGTATTAGGGCTAGAATAATGTACCCAATCTATGTTTGGGTAGTTGAAGTCTCCCAGTATGATGGTATTTTGTGATACATTCATATCCTCCAATGTCTTCAGGAAGGCTGAGTGGGGTTCTTGAGATTGGGAGGGTGGTCTGTAACATGCTACCAGTTGTATAGCAGTTTTGCCTATGGTTAGTTGCACCTGTATGGTCTCTGTTGCTTCATGTGTTGCTACTAACCTGGAGGTGTGGGTGTCCTTTATGAATATGGACACTCCCCCTCCCTTTGTGGTTCGGTCCGGGTTTTGGGGCCGAAAAGCATGATACGAGGTATAGCCTGGTAGCGCTGGGGTGCTTTCAGGAGCCTTGAACCAGGTTTCAGTTACTGCACAGACGTCGATGTTCTCCATGCTGAGGAGTGCATCAAGTGCCTGCATCTTGAGATTTAGACTTCTGGCGTTGAGCAGCATTACCCTTAGTTTTTTTCCATTTTTGTTTTCTAAGGAGGTGGGTTTGTCTTTTGAGCCTTGCCTAAAAAAGGCATTATGGGGGTGACAAGAGCCTTAGCCAATATCCGGAAGCCCAGTGGTGACAGGTGTAAGCCATCCCTTGCGAAGCAGCATGGCTTGTCCAACATATCATCCCAGGCAGACAGATATTGGATCCCCTTTGAATGACACCAGTACTCGAGCCAATTGTTAAAGCTGATCATCTTGTCTTTGTATTGTGGTATCATTCTTGGTGAGGGCAAGATGCTGCTCAGGGTCAGGGTCATACCAGCCTGGGCTACATAATCGGAGAGCTCCTCTATGTCTCTTTTCATGTAGTCCAGGGAGGTACGTCTCAGGTCATTCACACCAGCATGGACAATGACGGAGTCATATTTGTACTTGCTTTGGAGTGACCTGAGTGCATGTGTTATGTGGCGGATCCTAGCCCCCGATAGACAGCTCACAGTCACCTTCTCCTTGTTCAGCCTGGTCAGTGGGACATCAGTGTGTCTGACTATGGAGTCACCTATTACTAGTGTATCAGGCAAGGTGTTTGGCCTTAAGGGCTGCGATTGGTCGACACACTGATTTATTGAAGTATGTGTTGCATGTGTTTTGTTTTGAGGTGGTGGATTTTTGGATGTCTGCTTTGGGAGCCTCTGTTGTTTTGGTAAGTTTTTATTAGAGCCTCCGAGTATGTCTTTGTGTTTTTATGTGTTTGGTTTGCAGTTTTGGTAGGTCTATGTGGGACTGGGATTGTTGTGTGCGAGGTTGCCATCTCCTCCTGTCTGGTCATGCCAGCCCTGAGTTGAGAGAGTTCAGCCTCCAGTTTGGCTATATAGTTGCATCTCTCACATGTAATTGTGTTTGTTGGGAGGAGGAGAGGGTTGTCTGTGTACATGAGACAATTGTAGCATTGTCTCAAGATGCCCAGATTGACCAGCTGAACTGGAGACGACGCCAGTAATCTACCACTCGACATGCTAGAACAGTATAAGGGGTGGTATGCCTTTAAGGGAGGTGGGTATTCACAGGGGTGGTAAGTAGATGTAGTGCTTTACTTAGTACGAGAGTGCTTACTTAGTAGAGAAGTATTGAGAACAAGTGCTAGGCTTATAATACAGTGAGTAGTCTGGTTTTACTAAGAGTAGAGCTTCCTTAAGGGAAAATTTGAAGAACAGACTTGGCGGAGCCAGAAAAAGTTTAACCGGCGCTGCGCTATGTGCACGACCGCAACAGCTGCAAACGCTGGATTTTAAACAGTGAACTACAAAAGAGCTAGGAATGGTCCCAAACAACCAATTACTACAGCTTCTTGTGCTGAGGTCACTTCCCCCAAGGACAGGTAGGCTGCTCAAGGCTCCCCACTCCCACTGGTGAGCAAAGAAACTTCCTTCTATACAAGTAAGGTAATGGACAACACAGGAACTACACAACAGCCCAGAATACAGCAATGCCTGTAAACTGGTCGAAACTAGTCGAAGAAGGCAGGAAAACAAGGATTATTTTTTTGTTTTTTTGTTTTTTTGGTAGAAACACACAGAAAATGCAGAGACAGTGATAAATCAGTTACACAGGCTAGCACACTTTAGTGGGCAGCCTCCACAGTTAAATTAAACAAACAAACAAGCAAACTTTCGATCAAATTCGACTAAAATGTAACTTTAAGTGCAGATTTTAAAATAATGCAGCAATCAGATAAAAACAGTTCAGGCTAGTTCAAAGTAAGCTACAGGAGCTATTTCCAGTGGAAAAAAGCAAAGATACTTAAAGCCAGAAGGTAGTCGCTTTTTCGAGTTCCTTGCTGCTAGGACCACTCTGTAAACCCATGTGGAGCTTGTCTGAGCAGTATAGCCAGAAAAAAAATGCCCAGAGGCGGATTTTAAGCAGTGAACTACAAAAGAGCTAGGAATGGTCCCAAACAACCAATTACTACAGCTTCTTGTGCTGAGGTCACTTCCCCCAAGGACAGGTAGGCTGCTCAAGGCTCCCCACTCCCACTGGTGAGCAAAGAAACTTCCTTCTATCCAAGTAAGGTAATGGACAACACAGGAACTACACCATAGCCCAGAATACAGCAATGCCTGTAAACTGGTCTAAACTAGTCGAGGAAGGCAGGAAAACAAGGATTATTTTTTTGTTTTTTTGGTAGAAACACACAGAAAATGCAGAGACAGTGATAAATTAGTTACACAGGCTAGCACACTTTAGTGGGCAGCCTCCACAGTTAAATTAAACAAACAAACAAGCAAACTTTCGATCAAATTCGACTAAATATAACTTTAAGTGCAGATTTTAAAATAATGCAGCAATCAGTTAAAAAACAGTTAGGCTAGTTCAAAGTAAGCTACAGAAGCTATTTCCAGTGAAAAAAAAGCAAAGATACTTAAATCCAGAAGGTAGTCGCTTTTTCGAGTTCCTTGCTGCTAGGACCACTCTGTAAACCCATGTGGAGCTTGTCTGAGCAGTATAGCCAGAAAAAAATGCCCAGAGGCGGATTTTAAGCAGTGAACTACAAAAGAGCTAGGAATGGTCCCAAACAACCAATTACTACAGCTTCTTGTGCTGAGGTCACTTCCCCCAAGGACAGGTAGGCTGCTCAAGGCTCCCCACTCCCACTGGTGAGCAAAGAAACTTCCTTCTATCCAAGTAAGGTAATGGACAACACAGGAACTACACCACAGCCCAGAATACAGCAATGCCTGTAAACTGGTCTAAACTAGTCGAGGAAGGCAGGAAAACAAGGATTATTTTTTTGTTTTTTTGTTTTTTTGGTAGAAACACACAGAAAATGCAGAGACAGTGATAAATTAGTTACACAGGCTAGCACACTTTAGTGGGCAGCCTCCACAGTTAAATTAAACAAACAAACAAGCAAACTTTCGATCAAATTCGACTAAATGTAACTTTAAGTGCAGATTTTAAAATAATGCAGCAATCAGTTAAAAAACAGTTCAGGCTAGTTCAAAGTAAGCTACAGAAGCTATTTCCAGTGAAAAAAAAGCAAAGATACTTAAATCCAGAAGGTAGTCGCTTTTTCGAGTTCCTTGCTGCTCTTTGTTTCCTCTTACCCCATTTTCTGTTCACAAATAAAAGCACATTTCAAGACTCTAGGAAAATGCATTTGCTATCTTCCTGGTCATTTACGTTAACCTTGTCTTTCCCTTCTTATGTTTACATACCTTGCTGTGTCTCTATTTTTGATTGTGATTATTTTATCATGTCAACTCCAATGCCACTTTATATATAATGCATGTATATACTGTTTTTTCAGTCAGTCTATATAATGTCATTTATCTGTTGTCTTTATATCCTCAAGCCAACTATGATATTCACTTTGTATGCAATATATGTATATACACATGCATGCATACATATATGTATATGTAAATGTATATGTATGTATATTATATCATTCAATACGTATATAATGTCATGTAGCTACTGTTTTTTCCCTGGGCTGTGACTGAAATGGGTCCAGTGGGATCAATGCTCTACCACAGTTTGCAAATTCAAAATAAACGTGTGTGTGTGTGTGTGTGTGTGTGTGTGTGTGTGTGTGTGTGTGTGTGTGTGTGTGTGTGTGTGTCTGTGTGTGTGTGTGTGTGTGTGTGTGTGTGTGTGTGTGTGTGTGTGTGTGTGTGTGTGTGTGTGTGTGTCTGTATGTATACATTAGTCATATTGTTCTGCTTTCAAAAGAAAAAGAAAAATGTATAAAAAAATATCAAAAATCCATTCCATCAAAACACCAGAGTGTGCTTTAACATAGGTCCTGCAGGGGTGCAAGACCTGTCCTTCATATAAAACTCAATCCAGAAACACCAAGACATGTTTTAACATGGCTTCTGTGGGTTTGAATTCAATTCTGCATGTAAGACCCATTCAGACAAAAAAATTCAACCATTCCTGATCGACCAAATACAAATTCGACCAAAACAACAGAGCCTCTCTCTATTCTCTCTCTCTATGTATGTGTGTGTGTGTGTGTGTGTGTGTGTGTGTGTGTGTGTGTGTGTGTGTGTGTGTGTGTGTGTGTGTGTGTGTGTGTATATATATATATATATATATAGGGGTGTGTATGTGTGTGTATATATATATATATATATATATATATATATATATATATGTGTGTGTGTGTATATATATATATATATATATATATATATATATATATACTCACTCCCACCCACAATTACCTCCGTACCATCATGCACCAACTTCAAAACTTTATTAAAAGCGCACCTAAAAACATGCTGGCTATGCCCTTGCAACTCCCACTCTAATATCATCCACCCCATCGAACTACTGCCTTTCTTTCACCTCCACTAACTACCTTGATGATAGCAAGCTCAGATGCTCATAAGCCTAGTACTTATTATACAGCAGGAACTTCTCATTGTTACATTTGTTAATGCCTGTTATGTACTTCACAGGTAAAGATTCTAGTTGTCTACTGATGTACTATGTTCTTCATCTGTAAATATGTTGTAAGTAATTTCTATGTTAAATTGTTAATCACTATGTAATCCAATGTAACTACTGTCTGTTTATTTTACTGTGGAGCTTTTCTCCCTGGGCCTCCGCTGAAAATGGACCCACATCCAGTCGGATACTCCCGGTCAACAAATTTAAATAAATAAATAAATAAATAAATAAATAAAATAAATATATATATAGGGGTGTGTATGTGTGTGTGTGTGTATATATATATATATATATATATATATATGTGTGTGTGTGTGTGTGTGTGTGTATATATATATATATATATATATATATATATAGGTGTGTATATATATATATATATATATATATATATATATATATATATATATATATATATATATACATGTATACGTATGTGTGTAAACACACACACACACACACACACACACACACACACACACACACACACACACACACACACGTTTATTTATTTATGTTGCACTTACTGTTTTCCTTGTGGTCCATCTATTTGGTTAATGATGTGTCCTATCATAGTTTATATATCCCAGCATTTGTTAATTAGTAACATAAGTATTTTGTAAAGGATGTCCCCACATAAACTTGCTGTATTGCTCTGTGACATCATAGGTATAAAGTGGGATGCATCCATGGGTTTCAGTAGATGCATACCCATCCTGTACATCCACAGACTTTAATGTGTGTTCCCTATGCATGTGCACTGGTGCACCTTTTAAAGTCTATGAATGCATCCCCATATTATCACTAATTTAAGGTCATGGTAAAATTCACCAAACGTACGGTGAAGTCAGCAGAGGCAAAAATAGTCTTTTATAAAAGCTTTCATTAAAGTACTGGGCACAAATTATTTGAATGACTTGGGGAGAGAGAGAATTAATCACAGTGTTGTAGGTATCATATGCCACAGTACAGGAGATAAGTACAAAATTATAATGGAAAACTGGGGAAAATGCATCATGATGTCAGCACACATGCCATGGTGCAAAACTAATGTGGCTCTGTGATGAAACACTTCAAAAAAAAATGTAGGATTTTCGCACTACGTGTCCTCAAAAGTTATGTCATCCTCACCATTTAAAAAAACTCTGGCTTTAGAATTTTTTTTTCAGGGTTGCACTAATTCAACCAGGAACCCATGGAGTTAATAGTTCTGAGTGCGTAGAACCAGTAAATTAAAAAAGTAAACAGTGGGTCTGGTTTTCTGTTAGTATAATAAACTTATGTCAGTAAAAAATTAAAATGAAGCAGCAGTGTATGGAAAGTTAATTACAATAAAAGATGAGACAGTTACAATGGTAGCATTAACTTCAGAAGCATAGTGGTATTGTTATTTGAAGGCTTTTTAAATATTTGATCGTAATTCACAGTGGTGGTTTTTGAGGGTGAGATGGTGTGATTTCAAGTTTTATTTTATTTTTATGTTTTAAAGGGTCATCCATTTGGGGACCTGTGTAAGTGTGTGTGCTTACATGTGCTTGTGTGTGTGTGTGTGTGTGTGTGTGTGTGTGTGTGTGTGTGTGTGTGTGCGCGTGTGTGTGTGTGTCACAGTCACACTAATTGCAAATGTACAGCAAGTTGTACATCACTGTATTCTTGCTGTATAACTGGACCCTACAGTTCAAGAAACCTCAATGCTGTATGACTTATTTTCCTTTCTTCAAGCCATGCTGTATTTGCAGCTCATTATGTATTTGTGTTCTGTGACTGGCATTGCTGGCCTCTCGTGTTGCAGAGCACCATTGAGTGATCTTGTAAGACGTTCAGTCAACGCCTTCCTCATTGGCAC